>NW_027226938.1:0-22565 GCF_037783145.1 Equus przewalskii
AACTGCGTTTCACAGGCCTTTGGAAGAGATGTTCCCACTAGGCTGTAAGAGCACAGTGCAGAGCGTGTTGTTTCTTAGCTTCCCAAAGAGCTGGAAGCAAGATGCTGAGGGGCCCAACTCGCCCTTTGGAAAGAAGCCTGCACGTTGTGCCTTTCAGCTCTAGGGCAAAGTAGCACACCCAGAGCAGAAGTCCTACTTCAGCCAGATCAGGCCTGCAAAGAAACTGCGTTTCACATGCCTTTGGAAGAGATGTTCCCGGTAGGCTGTAAGAGCACTGTGCAGAGCGAGTTGTTTCTTAGCTTCCCAAAGAGCTGGTAGCAAGATGCTGTGGGGCCCAAGTCGCCCTTTGGAAAGAAGCCTGCACGTTGTGCCTTTCAGCTCTAGGGCAACGTAGCACACACAGAGCAGAAGTCCTACTTCAGCCAGATCAGGCCAGCAAAGAAACTGCGTTTCACAGGCCTTTGAAGAGATGTTCCCGGTATGCTGTAAGAGCACTGTGCAGAGGGAGTTGTTTCTTAGCTTCCCAAAGAGCTTTAAGCAAGATGCTGTGGGGCCCAACTCACCCTTTGGAAAGAAGCCTGCACGTTGTGCCTTTCAGCTCTAGGGCAAAGTAGCACACCCAGAGCAGAAATCCTACTTCAGCCAGATCAGGCCAGCAAAGAAACTGCGTTTCAGAGGCCTTTGGAAGAGATGTTCCCGGTAGGCTGTAAGAGCACTGTGCAGAGCCAGTGGTTTCTTAGGTTCCCAACGAGCTGGAAGCAAGATGCTGTGAGGCCCAACTCGCCCTTTGGAAAGAAGCCTGCACGTTGTGCCTTTCAGCTCTAGGGCAAAGTAGCACACGGAGAGCAGAAGTCCTACTTCAGCCAGATCAGGCCTGCGAAGAAACTGCGGTTCACAGGCCTTTGAAAGAGATGTTCCCGGTAGGCTGTAAGAGCAATGTGCAGAGGGAGTGGTTTCTTAGGTTCCCAAAGAGCTGGAAGCAAGATGCTGTGGGGCCCAACTCGCCCTTTGGAAAGAAGCCTGCACGTTGTGCCTTTCAGCTCTAGGGCAAAGTAGCACACCCAGAGCAGAAGTCCTACTTCAGCCAGATCAGGCCTGCAAAGAAACTGCGTTTCACAGTCCTTTGTAAGAGATGTTCCCGGTAGGCTGTAAGAGCACTGTGCAGAGCGAGTTGTTTCTTAGCTTCCCAAAGAGCTGGAAGCAAGATGCTGTGGGGCCCAACTCGCCCTTTTGAAAGAAGCCTGCACGTTGTGTCTTTCAGCTCTAGGGCAAAGTAGCACACCCAGAGCAGAAGTCCTACTTCAGCCAGATCAGGCCTGCAAAGAAACTGCGTTTCACAGGCCTTTGAAGAGATGTTAACGGTAGGCTGTAAGAGCACTGTGCAGAGCGAGTTGTTTCCTAGCTTCCCACAGAGCTGGAAGCGAGATGCTGTGGGGCCCATCTCGCCCTTTGGAAAGAAGCCTGCACGTTGTGCCTTTCAGCTCTAGGGCAAAGTAGCACACCCAGAGCAGAAGTCCTACTTCAGCCAGATCAGGCCTGCAAAGAAACTGCGTTTCACAGGCCTTTGGAAGAGATGTTCCCACTAGGCTGTAAGAGGACTGTGCAGAGCGAGTTGTTTCTTAGCTTCCCAAAGAGCTGGAAGCAAGATGCTGTGGGGCCCAACTCGCCCTTTGGAAAGAAGCCTGTACGTTGTGCCTTTCAGCTCTAGGGCAATGTCGCACACCCAGAGGAGAAGTCCTACTTCAGTCAGACCAGGCCTGCAAAGAAACTGTGTTTCACATGCCTTTAGAAGAGATGTTCCCGGTAGGCTGTAAGAGCACTGTGCAGAGCGAGTTGTTTCTTAGCTTCCCAAAGAGCTGGTAGCAAGATGCTGTGGGGCCCAAGTCGCCCTTTGGAAAGAAGCCTGCACGTTGTGCCTTTCAGCTCTAGGGCAAAGTAGCACACACAGAGCAGAAGTCCTACTTCAGCCAGATCAGGCCAGCAAAGAAACTGCGTTTCACAGGCCTTTGAAGAGATGTTCCCGGTATGCTGTAAGAGCACTGTGCAGAGGGAGTTGTTTCTTAGCTTCCCAAAGAGCTTTAAGCAAGATGCTGTGGGGCCCAACTCGCCCTTTGGAAAGAAGCCTGCACGTTGTGCCTTTCAGCTCTAGGGCAAAGTAGCACACCCAGAGCAGAAGTCCTACTTCAGCCAGATCAGGCCAGCAAAGAAACTGCGTTTCAGAGGCCTTTGGAAGAGATGTTCCCGGTAGGCTGTAAGAGCACTGTGCAGAGCGAGTTGTTTCTTAGCTTCCCAAAGAGCTGGAAGCAAGATGCTGTGGGGCCCAACTCGCCCTTTGGAAAGAAGCCAGCACGTTGTGCCTTTCAGCTCTAGGGCAAAGTAGCACACCAAGAGCAGAAGTCCTACTTCAGCTAGATCAGGCCTGCAAAGAAACTGCGTTTCACAGGCCTTTGGAAGAGATGTTCCCGGTAGGCTGTAAGAGCACTGTGCAGAGCGAGTTGTTTCTTAGCTTCCCAAAGAGCTGGAAGCAAGATGCTGTGGGGCCCAACTCGCCCCTTGGAAAGAAGACTGCACGTTGTGCCTTTCAGCTCTAGGGCAAAGTAGCACAGGGAGAGCAGAAGTCCTACTTCAGCCAGATAAGGCCTGCAAAGAAACTGCGTTTCACAGGCCTTTGGAAGAGATGTTCCCGGTAGGCTAGAAGAGCACTGTGCAGAGCGAGTTGTTTCTTAGCTTCCCAAAGAGCTGGAAGCAAGATGCTGTGGGGCCCAACTCGCCCTTTGGAAAGAAGCGTGCACGTTGTGCCTTTCAGCTCTAGGGCAAAGTAGCACACGGATAGCAGAAGTCCTACTTCAGCCAGATCAGGCCTGCAAAGAAACTGCGTTTCACAGGCCTTTGGAAGAATTGTTCCCGGTAGGCTGTAAGAGCACTGTGCAGAGCGAGTTGTTTCTTAGCTTCCCAAAGAGCTGGAAGCAAGATGCTGAGGGGCCCAACTCGCCCTTTAGAAAGAAGCCTGCACGTTGTGCCTTTCAGCTCTAGGGCAAAGTAGCACACGGATAGCAGAAGTCCTACTTCAGCCAGATCAGGCCTGCAAAGAAACTGCGGTTCACAGGCCTTTGAAAGAGATGTTCCCGGTAGGCTGTAAGAGCAATGTGCAGAGGGAGTGGTTTCTTAGGTTCCCAAAGAGCTGGAAGCAAGATGCTGTGGGGCCCAACTCGCCCTTTGGAAAGAAGCCTGCACGTTGTGCCTTTCAGCTCTAGGGCAAAGTAGCACACCCAGAGGAGAAGTCCTACTTCAGCCAGACCAGGCCTGCAAAGAAACTGCGTTTCACAGGCCTTTGGAAGAGATGTTCCCACTAGGCTGTAAGAGCACAGTGCAGAGCGTGTTGTTTCTTAGCTTCCCAAAGAGCTGGAAGCAAGATGCTGAGGGGCCCAACTCGCCCTTTGGAAAGAAGCCTGCACGTTGTGCCTTTCAGCTCTAGGGCAAAGTAGCACACCCAGAGCAGAAGTCCTACTTCAGCCAGATCAGGCCTGCAAAGAAACTGCGTTTCACATGCCTTTGGAAGAGATGTTCCCGGTAGGCTGTAAGAGCACTGTGCAGAGCGAGTTGTTTCTTAGCTTCCCAAATAGCTGGAAGCAAGATGCTGTGGGTCCCAACTCGCCCTTTGGAAAGAAGCCTGCACGTTGTGCCTTTCAGCTCTAGGGCAAAGTAGCACACCCAGAGCAGAAGTCCTACTTCAGCCAGATCAGGCCAGCAAAGGAACTGCGTTTCACAGGCCTTTGGAAGAGATGTTCCCACTAGGCTGTAAGAGCACTGTGCAGAGCCTGTGGTTTCTTAGGTTCCCAAAAAGCTGGAAGCAAGATGCTGTGGGGCCGAACTCGCCCTTTGGAAAGAAGCCTGCACGTTGTGCCTTTCAGCTCTAGGGCAAAGTAGCACACCCAGAGCAGAAGTCCTTCTTCAGCCAGATCAGGCCTGCAAAGAAACTGCGTTTCACAGGCCTTTGCAAGAGATGTTCCCGGTAGGCTGTAAGAGCATTGGGCAGAGCGAGTTGTTTCTTAGCTTCCCAAAGAGCTGGAAGCAAGATGCTGTGGGGCCCAACTCGCCCTTTGGAAAGAAGCCTGCACGTTGTGCCTTTCAGCTCTAGGGCAAAGTAGCACACCCAGAGCTGAAGTCCTACTTCAGCCAGATCAGGCCTGCAAAGAAACTGCATTTCACAGGCTTTTGAAGAGATGTTCCCGGTAGGCTGTAAGAGCACTGTGCAGAGCGAGTTGTTTCTTAGCTTCCCAACGAGCTGGAAGCAAGATGCTGTGGGGCCCAACTCGCCCTTTGGAAAGAAGCCTGCACATTGTGCCTTTCAGCTATAGGGCAAAGTAGCACACCCAGAGCAGAAGTCCTACTTCAGCCAGATCAGGCCTGCAAAGAAACTGCATTTCACAGGCCTTTGGAAGAGATGTTCCCACTAGGCTGTAAGAGCACTGTGCAGAGCGAGTTGTTTCTTAGCTTCCCAAAGAGCTGGAAGCAAGATGCTGTGGGGCCCAACTCGCCCTTTGGAAAGATCCCTGTACGTTGTGCCTTTCAGCTCTAGGGCAAAGTAGCACACCCAGAGATGAAGTCCTACTTCAGCCAGATCAGGCCTGCAAAGAAACTGCGTTTCACAGGCCTTTGAAGAGATGTTCCCGGTAGGCTGTAAGAGCACTGTGCAGAGCGAGTTGTTTCTTAGCTTCCCAAAGAGCTGGAAGCAAGATGCTGTGGGGCCCAACTCGCCCTTTGGAAAGAAGCCTGCACGTTGTTCCTTTCAGCTCTAGGGCAAAGTAGCACACCCAGAACAGAAGTCCTACTTCAGCCAGATCAGGCCTGCAAAGAAACTGCGTGTCACAGGCCTTTGGAAGAGATGTTCCCGGTAGGCTGTAAGAGCACTGTGCAGAGCCAGTGGTTTCTTAGGTTCCCAAAAAGCTGGAAGCAAGATGCTGTGGGGCCGAACTCGCCCTTTGGAAAGAAGCCAGCACGTTGTGCCTTTCAGCTCTAGGGCAAAGTAGCACACCCAGAGCAGAAGTCCTACTTCAGCCAGATCATGCCTGCAAAGAAACTGCGTTTCACAGGCCTTTGAAGAGATGTTCACGGTAGGCTGTAAGAGCACTGTGCAGAGCGAGTTGTTTCTTAGCTTCCCAAAGAGCTGGAAGCAAGATGCTGTGGGGCCCAACTCGCCCTTTGGAAAGAAGCCTGCACTTTGTGCCATTAAGCTCTAGGGCAAAGTAGCACACGGAGAGCAGAAGTCCTACTTCAGCCAGATCAGGCCTGCAAAGAAACTGCGTTTCACAGGCCTTTGGAAGAGATGTTCCCGGTAGGCTGTAAGAGCACTGTGCAGAGCGAGTTGTTTCTTAGCTTCCAAAAGAGCTGGAAGCAAGATGCTGTGGGGCCCAACTCGCCCCTTGGAAAGAAGCCTGCACGTTTTGCCTTTCAGCTCTAGGGCAAAGTAGCACAGGGAGAGCAGAAGTCCTACTTCAGCCAGATCAGGCCTGCAAAGAAACTGCGTTTCACAGGCCTTTGGAAGAGATGTTCCCGGTAGGCTGTAAGAGCACTGTGCAGAGCGAGTTGTTTCTTAGCTTCCCAAAGAGCTGGAAGCAAGATGCTGTGGGGCCCAACTCGCCCTTTGGAAAGAAGCCTGCACGTTTTGCCTTTCAGCTCTAGGGCAAAGTAACACAGGGAGAGCAGAAGTCCTACTTAAGCCAGATCAGGCCTGCAAAGAAACTGCGTTTCACAGGCCTTTGGAAGAGATGTTCCCGGTAGGCTATAAGAGCACTGTGCAGAGCGAGTTGTTTCTTAGCTTCCCAAAGAGCTGGAAGCAAGATGCTGTGGGGCCCAACTCGCCCTTTGGAAAGAAGCCTGCACGTTGTGCCTTTCAGCTCTAGGGCAAAGTAGCACTCCCAGAGCAGAAGTCCTACTTCAGCCAGATCAGGCCTGCAAAGAAACTGCGTTTCACAGGCCTTTGAAGAGATGTTCACGGTAGGCTGTAAGAGCACTGTGCAGAGCGAGTTGTTTCTTAGCTTCCCAAAGAGCTGGAAGCAAGATGCTGTGGGGCGCAACTCGCCCTTTGGAAAGAAGCCTGCACGTTGTGCCTTTAAGCTCTAGGGCAAAGTAGCACACCCAGAGCAGAAGTCCTACTTCAGCCAGATCAGGCCTGCAAAGAAACTGCGGTTCACAGGCCTTTGAAAGAGATGTTCCCGGTAGGCTGTAAGAGCAATGTGCAGAGGGAGTGGTTTCTTAGGTTCCCAAAGAGCTGGAGTGCAAGATGCTGTGGGGCCCAACTCGCCCTTTGGAAAGAAGCCTGCACGTTGTGCCTTTCAGCTCTAGGGCAAAGTAGCACACCCAGAGGAGAAGTCCTACTTCAGCCAGACCAGGCCTGCAAAGAAACTGCGTTTCACAGGCCTTTGGAAGAGATGTTCCCACTAGGCTGTAAGAGCACAGTGCAGAGCGTGTGGTTTCTTAGCTTCCCAAAGAGCTGGAAGCAAGATGCTGAGGGGCCCAACTCGCCCTTTGGAAAGAAGCCTGCACGTTGTGCCTTTCAGCTCTAGGGCAAAGTAGCACACCCAGAGCAGAAGTCCTACTTCAGCCAGATCAGGCCTGCAAAGAAACTGCGTTTCACAGGCCTTTGGAAGAGATGTTCCCGGTAGGCTGTAAGAGCACTGTGCAGAGCGAGTTGTTTCTTAGCTTCCCAAAGAGCTGGAAGCAAGATGCTGTGGGGCCCAAGTCGCCCTTTGGAAAGAAGCCTGCACGTTGTGCCTTTCAGCTCTAGGGCAAAGTAGCACACACAGAGCAGAAGTCCTACTTCAGCCAGATCAGGCCTGCAAAGAAACTGCGATTCACAGGCCTTTGGAAGAGATGTTCCCACTAGGCTGTAAGAGCATTGTGCAGAGCGAGTTGTTTCTTAGCTTCCCAAAGAGCTGGAAGCAAGATGCTGTGGGGCCCAACTCGCCCTTTGGAAAGAAGCCTGCACGTTGTGCCTTTCAGCTCTAGGGCAAAGTAGCACACCCAGAGCAGAAGTCCTACTTCAGCCAGATCAGGCCTGCAAAGAAACTGCATTTCACAGGCCTTTGGAAGAGATGTTCCCACTAGGCTGTAAGAGCACTGTGCAGAGCGAGTTGTTTCTTAGCTTCCCAAAGAGCTGGAAGCAAGATGCTGTGGGGCCCAACTCGCCCTTTGGAAAGAAGCCTGCACGTTGTGCCTTTCAGCTCTAGGGCAAAGTAGCACACCCAGAGCAGAAGTCCTACTTCAGCCAGATCAGGCCTGCAAAGAAACTGCGTTTCACAGGCCTTTGGAAGAGATGTTCCCACTAGGCTGTAAGAGCACTGTGCAGAGCGAGTTGTTTCTTAGCTTCCCAAAGAGCTGGAAGCAAGATGCTGTGGGGCCCAACTCGCCCTTTGGAAAGAAGCCTGCACGTTGTGCCTTTCAGCTCTAGGGCAAAGTAGCACACCCAGAGGAGAAGTCCTACTTCAGCCAGATCAGGCCTGCAAAGAAACTGCGTTTCACAGGCCTTTGGAAGAGATGTTCCCACTAGGCTGTAAGAGCACTGTGCAGAGCGAGTTGTTTCTTAGCTTCCCAAAGAGCTGGAAGCAAGATGCTGTGGGGCCCAACTCGCCCTTTGGAAAGAAGCCTGCACGTTGTGCCTTTCAGCTCTAGGGCAAAGTAGCACACCCAGAGCAGAAGTCCTACTTCAGCCAGATCAGGCCTGCAAAGAAACTGCGTTTCACAGACCTTTGGAAGAGATGTTCCCGGTAGGCTGTAAGAGCACTGTGCAGAGCGAGTTGTTTCTTAGCTTCCCAAAGAGCTGGAAGCAAGATGCTGTGGGGCCCAACTCGCCCTTTGGAAAGAAGCCTGCACGTTGTGCCTTTCAGCTCTAGGGCAAAGTAGCACACCCAGAGCAGAAGTCCTACTTCAGCCAGATCAGGCCTGCAAAGAAACTGCGTTTCACAGGCCTTTGAAGAGATGTTCACGGTAGGCTGTAAGAGCACTGTGCAGAGCGAGTTGTTTCTTAGCTTCCCAAAGAGCTGGAAGCAAGATGCTGTGGGGCCCAACTCGCCCTTTGGAAAGAAGCCTGCACATTGTGCCTTTCAGCTCTAGGGCAAAGTAGCACACCCAGAGCAGAAGTCCTACTTCAGCCAGATCAGGCCTGCAAAGAAACTGCGTTTCACAGGCCTTTGGAAGAGATGTTCCCACTAGGCTGTAAGAGCACTGTGCAGAGCGAGTTTTTTCTTAGCTTCCCAAAGAGCTGGAAGCAAGATGCTGTGGGGCCCAACTCGCCCTTTGGAAAGAAGCCTGCACGTTGTGCCTTTCAGCTCTAGGGCAAAGTAGCACACGGAGAGCAGAAGTCCTACTTCAGCCAGATCAGGCCTGCAAAGAAACTGCGTTTCACAGGCCTTTGAAAGAGATGTTCCCGGTAGGCTGTAAGAGCACTGTGCAGAGGGAGTGGTTTCTTAGCTTCCCAAAGAGCTGGAAGCAAGATGCTGTGGGGCCCAACTCGCCCTTTGGAAAGAAGCCTGCACGTTGTGCCTTTCAGCTCTAGGGCAAAGTAGCACACCCAGAGCAGAAGTCCTACTTCAGCCAGATCAGGCCTGCAAAGAAACTGCGTTTCACAGTCCTTTGGAAGAGATGTTCCCGGTAGGCTGTAAGAGCACTGTGCAGAGCGAGTTGTTTCTTAGCTTCCCAAAGAGCTGGAAGCAAGATGCTGTGGGGCCCAACTCGCCCTTTGGAAAGAAGCCTGCACGTTGTGTCTTTCAGCTCTAGGGCAAAGTAGCACACCCAGAGCAGAAGTCCTACTTCAGCCAGATCAGGCCTGCAAAGAAACTGCGTTTCACAGGCCTTTGAAGAGATGTTAACGGTAGGCTGTAAGAGCACTGTGCAGAGCGAGTTGTTTCTTAGCTTCCCAAAGAGCTGGAAGCAAGATGCTGTGGGGCCCAACTCGCCCTTTGGAAAGAAGCCTGCACGTTGTGCCTTTCAGCTCTAGGGCAAAGTAGCACACCCAGAGCAGAAGTCCTACTTCAGCCAGATCAGGCCTGCAAAGAAACTGCGTTTCACAGGCCTTTGGAAGAGATGTTCCCACTAGGCTGTAAGAGCACTGTGCAGAGCGAGTTGTTTCTTAGCTTCCCAAAGAGCTGGAAGCAAGATGCTGTGGGGCCCAACTCGCCCTTTGGAAAGAAGCCTGCACGTTGTGCCTTTCAGCTCTAGGGCAATGTAGCACACCCAGAGGAGAAGTCCTACTTCAGCCAGACCAGGCCTGCAAAGAAACTGTGTTTCACAGGCCTTTGGAAGAGATGTTCCCGGTAGGCTGTAAGAGCACTGTGCAGAGCGAGTTGTTTCTTAGCTTCCCAAAGAGCTGGAAGCAAGATGCTGTGGGGCCCAAGTCGCCCTTTGGAAAGAAGCCTGCACGTTGTGCCTTTCAGCTCTAGGGCAAAGTAGCACACCCAGAGCAGAAGTCCTACTTCAGCCAGATCAGGCCTGCAAAGAAACTGCGTTTCACAGGCCTTTGGAAGAGATGTTCCCGGTAGGCTGTAAGAGCACTGTGCAGAGCGAGTTGTTTCTTAGCTTCCCAAAGAGCTTTAAGCAAGATGCTGTGGGGCCCAACTCGCCCTTTGGAAAGAAGCCTGCACGTTGTGCCTTTCAGCTCTAGGGCAAAGTAGCACACCCAGAGCAGAAGTCCTACTTCAGCCAGATCAGGCCAGCAAAGAAACTGCGTTTCACAGGCCTTTGGAAGAGATGTTCCCGGTAGGCTGTAAGAGCACTGTGCAGAGCGAGTTGTTTCTTAGCTTCCCAAAGAGCTGGAAGCAAGATGCTGTGGGGCCCAACTCGCCCTTTGGAAAGAAGCCTGCACGTTGTGCCTTTCAGCTCTAGGGCAAAGTAGCACACGCAGAGCAGAAGTCCTACTTCAGCCAGATCAGGCCTGCAAAGAAACTGCGTTTCACAGGCCTTTGGAAGAGATGTTCCCGGTAGGCTGTAAGAGCACTGTGCAGAGGGAGTGGTTTCTTAGCTTCCCAAAGAGCTGGAAGCAAGATGCTGTGGGGCCCAACTCGCCCTTTGGAAAGAAGCCTGCACGTTGTGCCTTTCAGCTCTAGGGCAAAGTAGCACACCCAGAGCAGAAGTCCTACTTCAGCCAGATCAGGCCTGCAAAGAAACTGCGTTTCACAGTCCTTTGGAAGAGATGTTCCCGGTAGGCTGTAAGAGCACTGTGCAGAGCGAGTTGTTTCTTAGCTTCCCAAAGAGCTGGAAGCAAGATGCTGTGGGGCCCAACTCGCCCTTTTGAAAGAAGCCTGCACGTTGTGTCTTTCAGCTCTAGGGCAAAGTAGCACACCCAGAGCAGAAGTCCTACTTCAGCCAGATCAGGCCTGCAAAGAAACTGCGTTTCACAGGCCTTTGAAGAGATGTTACCGGTAGGCTGTAAGAGCACTGTGCAGAGCGAGTTGTTTCCTAGCTTCCCACAGAGCTGGAAGCGAGATGCTGTGGGGCCCAACTCGCCCTTTGGAAAGAAGCCTGCACGTTGTGCCTTTCAGCTCTAGGGCAATGTCGCACACCCAGAGGAGAAGTCCTACTTCAGCCAGATCAGGCCTGCAAAGAAACTGTGTTTCACAGGCCTTTGGAAGAGATGTTCCCGGTAGGCTGTAAGAGCACTGTGCAGAGCGAGTTGTTTCTTAGCTTCCCAAAGAGCTGGAAGCAAGATGCTGTGGGGCCCAACTCGCCCTTTGGAAAGAAGCCTGCACGTTGTGCCTTTCAGCTCTAGGGCAAAGTAGCACACCCAGAGCAGAAGTCCTACTTCAGCCAGATCAGGCCTGCAAAGAAACTGCGTTTCACAGGCCTTTGGAAGAGATGTTCCCGGTAGGCTGTAAGAGCACTGTGCAGAGGGAGTTGTTTCTTAGCTTCCCAAAGAGCTTTAAGCAAGATGCTGTGGGGCCCAACTCGCCCTTTGGAAAGAAGCCTGCACGTTGTGCCTTTCAGCTCTAGGGCAAAGTAGCACACCCAGAGCAGAAGTCCTACTTCAGCCAGATCAGGCCTGCAAAGAAACTGCGTTTCAGAGGCCTTTGGAAGAGATGTTCCCGGTAGGCTGTAAGAGCACTGTGCAGAGCGAGTGGTTTCTTAGCTTCCCAAAGAGCTGGAAGCAAGATGCTGTGAGGCCCAACTCGCCCTTTGGAAAGAAGCCTGCACGTTGTGCCTTTCAGCTCTAGGGCAAAGTAGCACACCCAGAGCAGAAGTCCTACTTCAGCCAGATCAGGCCTGCAAAGAAACTGCGTTTCACAGGCCTTTGGAAGAGATGTTCCCGGTAGGCTGTAAGAGCACTGTGCAGAGCGAGTTGTTTCTTAGCTTCCCAAAGAGCTGGAAGCAAGATGCTGTGGGGCCCAACTCGCCCTTTGGAAAGAAGCCTGCACGTTGTGCCTTTCAGCTCTAGGGCAAAGTAGCACACCAAGAGCAGAAGTCCTACTTCAGCCAGATCAGGCCTGCAAAGAAACTGCGTTTCACAGGCCTTTGGAAGTGATGTTCCCGGTAGGCTGTAAGAGCACTGTGCAGAGCGAGTTGTTTCTTAGCTTCCCAAAGAGCTGGAAGCAAGATGCTGTGGGGCCCAACTCGCCCCTTGGAAAGAAGCCTGCACGTTGTGCCTTTCAGCTCTAGGGCAAAGTAGCACAGGGAGAGCAGAAGTCCTACTTCAGCCAGATCAGGCCTGCAAAGAAACTGCGTTTCACAGGCCTTTGGAAGAGATGTTCCCACTAGGCTGTAAGAGCACTGTGCAGAGCGAGTTGTTTCTTAGCTTCCCAAAGAGCTGGAAGCAAGATGCTGTGGGGCCCAACTCGCCATTTGGAAAGATGCCTGCACGTTGTGCCTTTCAGCTCTAGGGCAAAGTAGCACACCCAGAGCAGAAGTCCTACTTCAGCCAGATCAGGCCTGCAAAGAAACTGCGTTTCACAGGCCTTTGGAAGAGATGTTCCCACTAGGCTGTAAGAGCACTGTGCAGAGCGAGTTGTTTCTTAGATTCCGAAAGAGCTGGAAGCAAGATGCTGTGGGGCCCAACTCGCCCTTTGGAAAGAAGCCTGCACGTTGTTCCTTTCAGCTCTAGGGCAAAGTAGCACACCCAGAGCAGAAGTCCTACTTCAGCCAGATCAGGCCTGCAAAGAAACTGCGTTTCACAGGCCTTTGGAAGAGATGTTCCCGGTAGGCTGTAAGAGCACTGTGCAGAGCGAGTGGTTTCTTAGGTTCCCAAAGAGCTGGAAGCAAGATGCTGTGGGGCCGAACTCGCCCTTTGGAAAGAAGCCTGCACGTTGTGCCTTTCAGCTCTAGGGCAAAGTAGCACACCCAGAGCAGAAGTCCTTCTTCAGCCAGATCAGGCCTGCAAAGAAACTGCGTTTCACAGGCCTTTGGAAGAGATGTTCCCGGTAGGCTGTAAGAGCACTGGGCAGAGCGAGTTGTTTCTTAGCTTCCCAAAGAGCTGGAAGCAAGATGCTGTGGGGCCCAACTCGCCCTTTGGAAAGAAGCCTGCACGTTGTGCCTTTCAGCTCTAGGGCAAAGTAGCACACCCAGAGCTGAAGTCCTACTTCAGCCAGATCAGGCCTGCAAAGAAACTGTGTTTCACAGGCCTTTGGAAGAGATGTTCCCGGTAGGCTGTAAGAGCACTGTGCAGAGCGAGTTGTTTCTTAGCTTCCCAACGAGCTGGAAGCAAGATGCTGTGGGGCCCAACTCGCCCTTTGGAAAGAAGCCTGCACATTGTGCCTTTCAGCTCTAGGTCAAAGTAGCACACCCAGAGCAGAAGTCCTACTTCAGCCAGATCAGGCCTGCAAAGAAACTGCATTTCACAGGCCTTTGGAAGAGATGTTCCCACTAGGCTGTAAGAGCACTGTGCAGAGCGAGTTGTTTCTTAGCTTCCCAAAGAGCTGGAAGCAAGATGCTGTGGGGCCCAACTCGCCCTTTGGAAAGATGCCTGCACGTTGTGCCTTTCAGCTCTAGGGCAAAGTAGCACACCCAGAGCTGAAGTCCTACTTCAGCCAGATCAGGCCTGCAAAGAAACTGCGTTTCACAGGCCTTTGGAAGAGATGTTCCCGGTAGGCTGTAAGAGCACTGTGCAGAGCGAGTTGTTTCTTAGCTTCCCAAAGAGCTGGAAGCAAGATGCTGTGGGGCCCAACTCGCCCTTTGGAAAGAAGCCTGCACGTTGTTCCTTTCAGCTCTAGGGCAAAGTAGCACACCCAGAGCAGAAGTCCTACTTCAGACAGATCAGGCCTGCAAAGAAACTGCGTTTCACAGGCCTTTGGAAGAGATGTTCCCGGTAGGCTGTAAGAGCACTGTGCAGAGCGAGTGGTTTCTTAGCTTCCCAAAGAGCTGGAAGCAAGATGCTGTGGGGCCGAACTCGCCCTTTGGAAAGAAGCCTGCACGTTGTGCCTTTCAGCTCTAGGGCAAAGTAGCACACACAGAGCAGAAGTCCTACTTCAGCCAGATCAGGCCTGCAAAGAAACTGCGTTTCACAGGCCTTTGGAAGAGATGCTCCCACTAGGCTGTAAGAGCACTGTGCAGAGCGAGTTGTTTCTTAGCTTCCCAAAGAGCTGGAAGCAAGATGCTGTGGGGCCCAACTCGCCCCTTGGAAAGAAGCCTGCACGTTGTGCCTTTCAGCTCTAGGGCAAAGTAGCACACGCAGAGCAGAAGTCCTACTTCAGCCAGATCAGGCCTGCAAAGAAACTGCGTTTCACAGGCCTTTGGAAGAGATGTTCCCGGTAGGCTGTAAGAGCACTGTGCAGAGCGAGTTGTTTCTTAGCTTCCCAAAGAGCTGGAAGCAAGATGCTGTGGGGCCCAACTCGCCCTTTGGAAAGAAGCCTGCACGTTGTGCCTTTCAGCTCTAGGGCAAAGTAGCACACGGAGAGCAGAAGTCCTACTTCAGCCAGATCAGGCCTGCAAAGAAACTGCGTTTCACAGGCCTTTGGAAGAGATGTTCCCACTAGGCTGTAAGAGCACTGTGCAGAGCGAGTTGTTTCTTAGCTTCCCAAAGAGCTGGAAGCAAGATGCTGTGGGGCCCAACTCGCCCTTTGGAAAGAAGCCTGCACGTTGTGCCTTTCAGCTCTAGGGCAAAGTAGCACACCCAGAGCAGAAGTCCTACTTCAGCCAGATCAGGCCTGCAAAGAAACTGCGTTTCACAGGCCTTTGGAAGAGATGTTCCCGGTAGGCTGTAAGAGCACTGTGCAGAGCGAGTGGTTTCTTAGCTTCCCAAAGAGCTGGAAGCAAGATGCTGTGGGGCCCAACTCGCCCTTTGGAAAGAAGCCTGCACGTTGTGCCTTTCAGCTCTAGGGCAAAGTAGCACACCCAGAGCAGAAGTCCTACTTCAGCCAGATCAGGCCTGCAAAGAAACTGCGTTTCACAGGCCTTTGGAAGAGATGTTCCCGGTAGGCTGTAAGAGCACTGTGCAGAGCGAGTTGTTTCTTAGCTTCCCAAAGAGCTGGAAGCAAGATGCTGTGGGGCCCAACTCGCCCCTTGGAAAGAAGCCTGCACGTTTTGCCTTTCAGCTCTAGGGCAAAGTAGCACAGGCAGAGCAGAAGTCCTACTTCAGCCAGATCAGGCCTGCAAAGAAACTGCGTTTCACAGGCCTTTGGAAGAGATGTTCCCGGTAGGCTGGAAGAGCACTGTGCAGAGCGAGCTGTTTCTTAGCTTCCCAAAGAGCTGGAAGCAAGATGCTGTGGGGCCCAACTCGCCCTTTGGAAAGAAGCCTGCACGTTGTGCCTTTCAGCTCTAGGGCAAAGTAGCACACCCAGAGCAGAAGTCCTACTTCAGCCAGATCAGGCCTGCAAAGAAACTGCGTTTCACAGGCCTTTGGAAGAGATGTTCACGGTAGGCTGTAAGAGCACTGTGCAGAGCGAGTTGTTTCTTAGCTTCCCAAAGAGCTGGAAGCAAGATGCTGTGGGGCGCAACTCGCCCTTTGGAAAGAAGCCTGCACGTTGTGCCTTTCAGCTCTAGGGCAAAGTAGCACACGGAGAGCAGAAGTCCTACTTCAGCCAGATCAGGCCTGCAAAGAAACTGCGTTTCACAGGCCTTTGAAAGAGATGTTCCCGGTAGGCTGTAAGAGCACTGTGCAGAGCGAGTGGTTTCTTAGGTTCCCAAAGAGCTGGAAGCAAGATGCTGTGGGGCCCAACTCGCCCTTTGGAAAGAAGCCTGCACGTTGTGCCTTTCAGCTCTAGGGCAAAGTAGCACACCCAGAGGAGAAGTCCTACTTCAGCCAGACCAGGCCTGCAAAGAAACTGCGTTTCACAGGCCTTTGGAAGAGATGTTCCAACTACGCTGTAAGAGCACTGTGCAGAGCGTGTTGTTTCTTAGCTTCCCAAAGAGCTGGAAGCAAGATGCTGTGGGGCCCAACTCGCCCTTTGGAAAGAAGCCTGCACGTTGTGCCTTTCAGCTCTAGGGCAAAGTAGCACACCCAGAGCAGAAGTCCTACTTCAGCCAGATCAGGCCTGCAAAGAAACTGCGTTTCACAGGCCTTTGGAAGAGATGTTCCCGGTAGGCTGTAAGAGCACTGTGCAGAGCGAGTTGTTTCTTAGCTTCCCAAAGAGCTGGAAGCAAGATGCTGTGGGGCCCAAGTCGCCCTTTGGAAAGAAGCCTGCACGTTGTGCCTTTCAGCTCTAGGGCAAAGTAGCACACACAGAGCAGAAGTCCTACTTCAGCCAGATCAGGCCTGCAAAGAAACTGCGTTTCACAGGCCTTTGGAAGAGATGTTCCCACTAGGCTGTAAGAGCATTGTGCAGAGCGAGTTGTTTCTTAGCTTCCCAAAGAGCTGGAAGCAAGATGCTGTGGGGCCCAACTCGCCCTTTGGAAAGAAGCCTGCACGTTGTGCCTTTCAGCTCTAGGGCAAAGTAGCACACGGAGAGCAGAAGTCCTACTTCAGCCAGATCAGGCCTGCAAAGAAACTGCATTTCACAGGCCTTTGGAAGAGATGTTCCCACTAGGCTGTAAGAGCACTGTGCAGAGCGAGTGGTTTCTTAGCTTCCCAAAGAGCTGGAAGCAAGATGCTGTGGGGCCCAACTCGTCCTTTGGAAAGAAGCCTGCACGTTGTGCCTTTCTGCTCTACGGCAAAGTAGCACACCCAGAGCAGAAGTCCTACTTCAGCCAGATCAGGCCTGCAAAGAAACTGCGTTTCACAGGCCTTTGGAAGAGATGTTCCCACTAGGCTGTAAGAGCACTGTGCAGAGCGAGTTGTTTCTTAGCTTCCCAAAGAGCTGGAAGCAAGATGCTGTGGGGCCCAACTCGCCCTTTGGAAAGAAGCCTGCACGTTGTTCCTTTCAGCTCTAGGGCAAAGTAGCACACCCAGAGCAGAAGTCCTACTTCAGCCAGATCAGGCCTGCAAAGAAACTGCGTGTCACAGGCCTTTGGAAGAGATGTTCCCGGTAGGCTGTAAGAGCACTGTGCAGAGCCAGTGGTTTCTTAGGTTCCCAAAGAGCTGGAAGCAAGATGCTGTGGGGCCCAACTCGCCCTTTGGAAAGAAGCCTGCACGTTGTGCCTTTCAGCTCTAGGGCAAAGTAGCACACCCAGAGCTGAAGTCCTACTTCAGCCAGATCAGGCCTGCAAAGAAACTGCGTTTCACAGGCCTTTGGAAGAGATGTTCACGGTAGGCTGTAAGAGCACTGTGCAGAGCGAGTTGTTTCTTAGCTTCCCAAAGAGCTGGAAGCAAGATGCTGTGGGGCCCAACTCGCCCTTTGGAAAGAAGCCTGCACGTTGTGCCTTTAAGCTCTAGGGCAAAGTAGCACACGGAGAGCAGAAGTCCTACTTCAGCCAGATCAGGCCTGCAAAGAAACTGCATTTCACAGGCCTTTGGAAGAGATGTTCCCACTAGGCTGTAAGAGCACTGTGCAGAGCGAGTGGTTTCTTAGCTTCCCAAAGAGCTGGAAGCAAGATGCTGTGGGGCCCAACTCGTGCTTTGGAAAGAAGCCTGCACGTTGTGCCTTTCAGCTCTACGGCAAAGTAGCACACCCAGAGCAGAAGTCCTACTTCAGCCAGATCAGGCCTGCAAAGAAACTGCGTTTCACAGGCCTTTGGAAGAGATGTTCCCACTAGGCTGTAAGAGCACTGTGCAGAGCGAGTTGTTTCTTAGATTCCCAAAGAGCTGGAAGCAAGATGCTGTGGGGCCCAACTCGCCCTTTGGAAAGAAGCCTGCACGTTGTTCCTTTCAGCTCTAGGGCAAAGTAGCACACCCAGAGCAGAAGTCCTACTTCAGCCAGATCAGGCCTGCAAAGAAACTGCGTGTCACAGGCCTTTGGAAGAGATGTTCCCGGTAGGCTGTAAGAGCACTGTGCAGAGCCAGTGGTTTCTTAGGTTCCCAAAAAGCTGGAAGCAAGATGCTGTGGGGCCGAACTCGCCCTTTGGAAAGAAGCCTGCACGTTGTGCCTTTCAGCTCTAGGGCAAAGTAGCACACCCAGAGCAGAAGTCCTACTTCAGCCAGATCAGGCCTGCAAAGAAACTGCGTTTCACAGGCCTTTGAAGAGATGTTCACGGTAGGCTGTAAGAGCACTGTGCAGAGCGAGTTGTTTCTTAGCTTCCCAAAGAGCTGGAAGCAAGATGCTGTGGGGCCCAACTCGCCCTTTGGAAAGAAGCCTGCACGTTGTGCCTTTCAGCTCTAGGGCAAAGTAGCACACGGAGAGCAGAAGTCCTACTTCAGCCAGATCAGGCCTGCGAAGAAACTGCGGTTCACAGGCCTTTGAAAGAGATGTTCCCGGTAGGCTGTAAGAGCAATGTGCAGAGGGAGTGGTTTCTTAGGTTCCCAAAGAGCTGGAAGCAAGATGCTGTGGGGCCCAACTCGCCCTTTGGAAAGAAGCCTGTACGTTGTGCCTTTCAGCTCTAGGGCAATGTCGCACACCCAGAAGAGAAGTCCTACTTCAGTCAGACCAGGCCTGCAAAGAAACTGTGTTTCACATGCCTTTAGAAGAGATGTTCCCGGTAGGCTGTAAGAGCACTGTGCAGAGCGAGTTGTTTCTTAGCTTCCCAAAGAGCTGGTAGCAAGATGCTGTGGGGCCCAAGTCGCCCTTTGGAAAGAAGCCTGCACGTTGTGCCTTTCAGCTCTAGGGCAAAGTAGCACACACAGAGCAGAAGTCCTACTTCAGCCAGATCAGGCCAGCAAAGAAACTGCGTTTCACAGGCCTTTGAAGAGATGTTCCCGGTATGCTGTAAGAGCACTGTGCAGAGGGAGTTGTTTCTTAGCTTCCCAAAGAGCTTTAAGCAAGATGCTGTGGGGCCCAACTCGCCCTTTGGAAAGAAGCCTGCACGTTGTGCCTTTCAGCTCTAGGGCAAAGTAGCACACCCAGAGCAGAAGTCCTACTTCAGCCAGATCAGGCCAGCAAAGAAACTGCGTTTCAGAGGCCTTTGGAAGAGATGCTCCCGGTAGGCTGTAAGAGCACTGTGCAGAGCCAGTGGTTTCTTAGGTTCCCAACGAGCTGGAAGCAAGATGCTGTGAGGCCCAACTCGCCCTTTGGAAAGAAGCCTGCACGTTGTGCCTTTCAGCTCTAGGGCAAAGTAGCACACGGAGAGCAGAAGTCCTACTTCAGCCAGATCAGGCCTGCGAAGAAACTGCGGTTCACAGGCCTTTGAAAGAGATGTTCCCGGTAGGCTGTAAGAGCAATGTGCAGAGGGAGTGGTTTCTTAGGTTCCCAAAGAGCTGGAAGCAAGATGCTGTGGGGCCCAACTCGCCCTTTGGAAAGAAGCCTGCACGTTGTGCCTTTCAGCTCTAGGGCAAAGTAGCACACCCAGAGCAGAAGTCCTACTTCAGCCAGATCAGGCCTGCAAAGAAACTGCGTTTCACAGTCCTTTGTAAGAGATGTTCCCGGTAGGCTGTAAGAGCACTGTGCAGAGCGAGTTGTTTCTTAGCTTCCCAAAGAGCTGGAAGCAAGATGCTGTGGGGCCCAACTCGCCCTTTTGAAAGAAGCCTGCACGTTGTGTCTTTCAGCTCTAGGGCAAAGTAGCACACCCAGAGCAGAAGTCCTACTTCAGCCAGATCAGGCCTGCAAAGAAACTGCGTTTCACAGGCCTTTGGAAGAGATGTTAACGGTAGGCTGTAAGAGCACTGTGCAGAGCGAGTTGTTTCCTAGCTTCCCACAGAGCTGGAAGCGAGATGCTGTGGGGCCCATCTCGCCCTTTGGAAAGAAGCCTGCACGTTGTGCCTTTCAGCTCTAGGGCAAAGTAGCACACCCAGAGCAGAAGTCCTACTTCAGCCAGATCAGGCCTGCAAAGAAACTGCGTTTCACAGGCCTTTGGAAGAGATGTTCCCACTAGGCTGTAAGAGGACTGTGCAGAGCGAGTTGTTTCTTAGCTTCCCAAAGAGCTGGAAGCAAGATGCTGTGGGGCCCAACTCGCCCTTTGGAAAGAAGCCTGTACGTTGTGCCTTTCAGCTCTAGGGCAATGTCGCACACCCAGAGGAGAAGTCCTACTTCAGTCAGACCAGGCCTGCAAAGAAACTGTGTTTCACATGCCTTTAGAAGAGATGTTCCCGGTAGGCTGTAAGAGCACTGTGCAGAGCGAGTTGTTTCTTAGCTTCCCAAAGAGCTGGTAGCAAGATGCTGTGGGGCCCAAGTCGCCCTTTGGAAAGAAGCCTGCACGTTGTGCCTTTCAGCTCTAGGGCAAAGTAGCACACACAGAGCAGAAGTCCTACTTCAGCCAGATCAGGCCAGCAAAGAAACTGCGTTTCACAGGCCTTTGGAAGAGATGTTCCCGGTATGCTGTAAGAGCACTGTGCAGAGGGAGTTGTTTCTTAGCTTCCCAAAGAGCTTTAAGCAAGATGCTGTGGGGCCCAACTCGCCCTTTGGAAAGAAGCCTGCACGTTGTGCCTTTCAGCTCTAGGGCAAAGTAGCACACCCAGAGCAGAAGTCCTACTTCAGCCAGATCAGGCCAGCAAAGAAACTGCGTTTCAGAGGCCTTTGGAAGAGATGTTCCCGGTAGGCTGTAAGAGCACTGTGCAGAGCCAGTGGTTTCTTAGGTTCCCAACGAGCTGGAAGCAAGATGCTGTGAGGCCCAACTCGCCCTTTGGAAAGAAGCCTGCACGTTGTGCCTTTCAGCTCTAGGGCAAAGTAGCACACCCAGAGCAGAAGTCCTACTTCAGCCAGATCAGGCCTGCAAAGAAACTGCGTTTCTCAGGCCTTTGGAAGAGATGTTCCCGGTAGGCTGTAAGAGCACTGTGCAGAGCGAGTTGTTTCTTAGCTTCCCAAAGAGCTGGAAGCAAGATGCTGTGGGGCCCAACTCGCCCTTTGGAAAGAAGCCAGCATGTTGTGCCTTTCAGCTCTAGGGCAAAGTAGCACACCAAGAGCAGAAGTCCTACTTCAGCTAGATCAGGCCTGCAAAGAAACTGCGTTTCACAGGCCTTTGGAAGAGATGTTCCCGGTAGGCTGTAAGAGCACTGTGCAGAGCGAGTTGTTTCTTAGCTTCCCAAAGAGCTGGAAGCAAGATGCTGTGGGGCCCAACTCGCCCCTTGGAAAGAAGCCTGCACGTTGTGCCTTTCAGCTCTAGGGCAAAGTAGCACAGGGAGAGCAGAAGTCCTACTTCAGCCAGATCAGGCCTGCAAAGAAACTGCGTTTCACAGGCCTTTGGAAGAGATGTTCCCGGTAGGCTAGAAGAGCACTGTGCAGAGCGAGTTGTTTCTTAGCTTCCCAAAGAGCTGGAAGCAAGATGCTGTGGGGCCCAACTCGCCCTTTGGAAAGAAGCGTGCACGTTGTGCCTTTCAGCTCTAGGGCAAAGTAGCACACGGATAGCAGAAGTCCTACTTCAGCCAGATCAGGCCTGCAAAGAAACTGCGTTTCACAGGCCTTTGGAAGAATTGTTCCCGGTAGGCTGTAAGAGCACTGTGCAGAGCGAGTTGTTTCTTAGCTTCCCAAAGAGCTGGAAGCAAGATGCTGAGGGGCCCAACTCGCCCTTTAGAAAGAAGCCTGCACGTTGTGCCTTTCAGCTCTAGGGCAAAGTAGCACACGGATAGCAGAAGTCCTACTTCAGCCAGATCAGGCCTGCAAAGAAACTGCGGTTCACAGGCCTTTGAAAGAGATGTTCCCGGTAGGCTGTAAGAGCAATGTGCAGAGGGAGTGGTTTCTTAGGTTCCCAAAGAGCTGGAAGCAAGATGCTGTGGGGCCCAACTCGCCCTTTGGAAAGAAGCCTGCACGTTGTGCCTTTCAGCTCTAGGGCAAAGTAGCACACCCAGAGGAGAAGTCCTACTTCAGCCAGACCAGGCCTGCAAAGAAACTGCGTTTCACAGGCCTTTGGAAGAGATGTTCCCACTAGGCTGTAAGAGCACAGTGCAGAGCGTGTTGTTTCTTAGCTTCCCAAAGAGCTGGAAGCAAGATGCTGAGGGGCCCAACTCGCCCTTTGGAAAGAAGCCTGCACGTTGTGCCTTTCAGCTCTAGGGCAAAGTAGCACACCCAGAGCAGAAGTCCTACTTCAGCCAGATCAGGCCTGCAAAGAAACTGCGTTTCACATGCCTTTGGAAGAGATGTTCCCGGTAGGCTGTAAGAGCACTGTGCAGAGCGAGTTGTTTCTTAGCTTCCCAAATAGCTGGAAGCAAGATGCTGTGGGTCCCAACTCGCCCTTTGGAAAGAAGCCTGCACGTTGTGCCTTTCAGCTCTAGGGCAAAGTAGCACACCCAGAGCAGAAGTCCTACTTCAGCCAGATCAGGCCAGCAAAGGAACTGCGTTTCACAGGCCTTTGGAAGAGATGTTCCCACTAGGCTGTAAGAGCACTGTGCAGAGCTAGTTGTTTCTTAGCTTCCCAAAGAGCTGGGAGCAAGATGCTGTGGGGCCCAACTCGCCCTTTGGAAAGAAGCCTGCACGTTGTGCCTTTCAGCTCTAGGGCAAAGTAGCACACCCAGAGCAGAAGTCCTACTTCAGCCAGATCAGGCCTGCAAAGAAACTGCGTTTCACAGGCCTTTGAAGAGATGTTCCCACTAGGCTGTAAGAGCACTGTGCAGAGCGAGTTGTTTCTTAGATTCCGAAAGAGCTGGAAGCAAGATGCTGTGGGGCCCAACTCGCCCTTTGGAAAGAAGCCTGCACGTTGTGCCTTTCAGCTCTAGGGCAAAGTAGCACACCCAGAGCAGAAGTCCTACTTCAGCCAGATCAGGCCTGCAAAGAAACTGCGTGTCACAGGCCTTTGGAAGAGATGTTCCCGGTAGGCTGTAAGAGCACTGTGCAGAGCCTGTGGTTTCTTAGGTTCCCAAAGAGCTGGAAGCAAGATGCTGTGGGGCCGAACTCGCCCTTTGGAAAGAAGCCTGCACGTTGTGCCTTTCAGCTCTAGGGCAAAGTAGCACACCCAGAGCAGAAGTCCTTCTTCAGCCAGATCAGGCCTGCAAAGAAACTGCGTTTCACAGGCCTTTGCAAGAGATGTTCCCGGTAGGCTGTAAGAGCATTGGGCAGAGCGAGTTGTTTCTTAGCTTCCCAAAGAGCTGGAAGCAAGATGCTGTGGGGCCCAACTCGCCCTTTGGAAAGAAGCCTGCACGTTGTGCCTTTCAGCTCTAGGGCAAAGTAGCACACCCAGAGCTGAAGTCCTACTTCAGCCAGATCAGGCCTGCAAAGAAACTGTGTTTCACAGGCCTTTGAAGAGATGTTCCC
>NW_027226939.1:0-16809 GCF_037783145.1 Equus przewalskii
GGGCCGTCCGGAACCACATCTCAGACGTGCCAGAAACGTGTTCATGAGATGCTGGAACCACACCCCGAACAGACGGATACCACCTGCCAGAACCGCCTGAACCACCTGCTGAGCACGCCGGAGCCACCTGCTCGACTCGCCGGAACCACCCACCTGACATGCCCAAATCACCAGCCGGGTATGCCAGAAGCACTTGGCGGACACTCCGGAATCATCTGCCGGACATGCCGGAACCAGCTCTCAGACACACCAGAACCACGTGCCGGAGACGCCGGAAGCACCTGCCGAGCATGCCGGAGCCACCTGCTCGACTCGCCAGAAACACCTGCCGGACACGCCAAAATCACCTGCCGGGTACGCCAGAACCACCTGGCGGACACTCCGAAACCACCTGTCGTGCATGCCGGAACCACCTCTCAGACGTGCCGGAAGCATGTGCCGGACACGCCGGAATCACCTACCGGACAGACCGGAACCACCTGCCGAGCATGCCGGAGCCACCTGTTCGACTCGCTGGAACCACCTGCCGGACAGGCCAATATCAACTGCTGGCTATGCCAGAACCACCTGGGGGACGGTCCGGAATCACCTGCCAGCCATGGCGGAACCACCTCTCAGACGTACCAGAACCACCTGCCGGAGAAGCTGGAAACACGTCCTGGACAGTCTGGAACCACCTGCCGGCCAAGCCTGAACCACCTGCCAAGCACAACGGAACAACCTGCCAGACACGCCAAAATCACCTGCGTGTTATGCCAGAACCACTTGGAGGACTCTCTGGGATGACCTGCCGGGCATGCCAGAACCACCTCTCAGACGTGCCAGAACCATGTGGCGGACAGTCCGGAATCACCTGTTGGGCATGCGCAACCACTTCTGAGACGTACCAGAACCACATGCCGTGCAGGCTGGAACCACCTACCGGACAGACCGGAATCACCTTTCGGGCATGCCGGAACCACCTGTCAGATGTGCCAGAAACACGTGCCGGAGACGCCGGAAGCACCTGCCAAGCACGTTGGAACCACCTGCTCAACTCGCCTGAACCACCTGCCGGACATGCCAAAATCACCTGCCGACTATGCCAGAACCACTTGGCGAACACTCCGGAATCACTTGCCGGGCATACAGGAACCACCTCTCAGACATGCCAGAACCCCGTGCCAATGACCCCGGAAGCACCAGCCGAGCACGCCGGAACCACCTGCTCGACCCGCCAGAACCACCTGCCGATCACGCAAAAATCACCTGCCGGCTACGCCACAACCAGTTGGTGAACACTTTGGAATCACCTGCCAGGCTTGCTGGAACCACCTGCCAGTCATGCCAAAATCACATGCCAACTACGCCAGAACCGCTTGGCGGACACTGCGGAAACACCTGTCGGGCCGGCTGGAACCACATCTCAGACGTGCCAGAAACGTGTTCATGAGATGCTGGAACCACAACCCGAACAGACGGATACCACCTGCCAGAACCGCCTGAACCACCTGCAGAGCACGCCGGAACCACCTGCTCGACTCACCGGTACCACCTCCCTGACACGCCAAAATCACCTGCTGGGTATGCCAGAACCACTTGGCGGACACTCCGGAATCATCTGCCGCACATGCCGGAACCAGCTCTCAGACACACCAGAACCAAGTGCCGGAGACGCCGGAAGCACCTGCCGAGCATGCCGGAGCCACCTGCTCGACTCGCCAGAAACACCTGCCGGACACGCCAAAATCACCTGCCGGGTACGCCAGAACCACCTGGTGGACACTACG
Organism: Equus przewalskii; assembly: GCF_037783145.1. Classification (NCBI taxonomy): domain Eukaryota; kingdom Metazoa; phylum Chordata; class Mammalia; order Perissodactyla; family Equidae; genus Equus; species Equus przewalskii. The sequence continues at coordinate 1,770 of NW_027226939.1, forward strand.
GAATCACCTGCCGCGCATGCCGGAACCACCTCTCAGACGTGCCGGAAGCACGTGCCGGACACGCCGGAAACACCTACCGGACAGACCAGAACCACCTGCCAAGAACGCCGGAGCCACCTGTTCGACTCGCTGGAACCACCTGCCGGACAGACCAATATCAACTGCTGGCTATGCCAGAACCACCTGAGGGACAGTCCGGGATCACCTGCCAGCCATGGCGGAACCACCTCTCAGACGTACCAGAACCACCTCCCGGAGAAGCTGGAAACACGTCCTGGACAGACTGGAACCATGTGACGGCCATGCCTGAACCACCTGCCGAGCACGGCGGAACCACCTGCCGGACACGCCAAAATCAGCTGCGGGCTACGCCACAACCACTTGGTCGACTCTCCGAAATGACCTGCCGGGCATGTTGGAACCACCTCTCAGACGTGCCAGAAGCACGTGGCGGACAGTCCGGAATCACCTGTTGGGCATACGCAACCACCTCTGACACGTACCAGAACCACGTGCCGTGCACGCCGGAACCACCACCGGACAGACCGGAATCAACTTTTGGGCATGCCGGAACCACCAGTCAGATGTGCCAGAAACACGTGCCGGAGATGCCGGAAGCACCTGCCGAGCACGTCGCAACCACCTGCTCAACTCGCCTGAACCACCTGCCGGACACGCCAAAATCACCTGCCCGCTACACCAGCACCACTTCGGGGACAAGCCGGAATCACGTGAGGGGCATGCCGGCACAGCCTCTCAGACTGAACCTCGTGCCGGACACCACAGAACCACCTGCCGGACAGACCGGAACCACCTGCCGGACACGCCGGAACCACCGGCTCGACCCGCCGGAACGACCGCTGGACATGCAAAATCACCTGCCGGCTACGCCGGAAACACTTGGCGAACACTCCGGAATCACCTGCCGGGCATGCCGGAACCACCTCTCAGATATGCCAGAACCACGTGCCAATGACCCCGGAAGCACCTGCCGAGCACGCCGGAACCACCTGCTCAACTCGCCAGAAACACCTGCCGGACACGCCAAAATCACCTGCCGGGTACACCAGAACCACCTGGCGGACACTCCGAAACCGCCTGTCGCACATGCCGGAACCACCTCCCAGACGTGCTGGAAGCACGTGCCGGACACGCCGGAATCACCTACCGGACAGACTGGAACCACCTGCCGAGCACGCCGGAGCCACCTGTTCGACTCGCTGGAACCACCTGCCGGACACGCAAAAATCACCTGCCGGCTACGCCACAACCAGTTGGGGAACACTTCGGAATCACCTGCCGGGCTTGCTGGAACCACCTGCCGGTCATGCCAAAATCACCTGCCAACTACGCCAGTACCACTTGGCGGACACTGTGGAAACACCTGTCGGGCCGGCCGGAACCACATCTCAGACGTGCCAGAACCATGTGCATGAGATGCTGGAACCACACCCCGAACAGACGGAAAACACCTGACAGACCCGTCTGAACAACCTGCCGAGCACGCCGGAGACACCTGCTCGACTCGCCGCAACCACCTACCTGACATGCCCAAATCACCAGCCGGGTATGCCAGAACCACATGGCGGACACTCCGGAATCATCTGCCGGACATGCCGGAACCAGCTCTCAGACACACCAGAACCAAGTGCCGGAGACGCCGGAAGCACCTGCCGAGCATGCCGGAGCCACCTGCTCGACTCGCCAGAAACACCTGCCGGACACGCCAAAATCACCTGCCGGGTACGCCAGAAGCACCTGGCGGACACTCCGAAACCACCTGTCGTGCATGCCGGAACCACCTCTCAGACGTGCCGGAAGCATGTGCCGGACACGCCGGAATCACCTACCGGACAGACCGGAACCACCTGCGGAGCACGCCGGAGCCACCTGTTCGACTCGCTGGAACCACCTGCCGGACAGGCCAATATCAACTGCTGGCTATGCCAGAACCACCTGGGGGACGGTCCGGAATCACCTGCCAGCCATGGCGGAACCACCTCTCAGACGTACCAGAACCACCTGCCGAAGAAGCTGGAAACACGTCCTGAACAGTCTGGAACCACCTGCCGGCCAAGCCTGAACCACCTGCCAAGCACAACGGAACAACCTGCCAGACACGCCAAAATCACCTGCGTGTTATGCCAGAACCACTTGGAGGACTCTCTGGGATGACCTGCCGGGCATGCCGGAACCACCTCTCAGACGTGCCAGAACCATGTGGCGGACAGTCCGGAATCACCTGTTGGGCATGCGCAACCACTTCTGAGACGTACCAGAACCACATGCCGTGCAGGCTGGAACCACCTACAGGACAGACCGGAATCACCTTTCGGGCATGCCGGAACCACCTGTCAGATGTGCCAGAAACACGTGCCGGAGACGCCGGAAGCACCTGCCAAGCACGTTGGAACCACCTGCTCAACTCGCCTGAACCACCTGCCGGACATGCCAAAATCACCTGCCGACTATGCCAGAACCACTTGGCGAACACTCCGGAATCACTTGCCGGGCATGCAGGAACCACCTCTCAGACATGCCAGAACCCCGTGCCAATGACCCCGGAAGCACCAGCCGAGCACGCCGGAACCACCTGCTCGACTCGCCAGAACCACCTGCCGATCACGCAAAAATCACCTGCCGGCTACGCCACAACCAGTTGGTGAACACTTTGGAATCACCTGCCAGGCTTGCTGGAACCACCTGCCAGTCATGCCAAAATCACCTGCCAACTACGCCAGAACCGCTTGGCGGACACTGCGGAAACACCTGTCGGGCCGGCTGGAACCACATCTCAGACGTGCCAGAAACGTGTTCATGAGATGCTGGAACCACACCCCGAACAGACGGATACCACCTGCCAGAACCGCCTGAACCACCTGCTGAGCACGCCGGAACCACCTGCTCGACTCACCGGTACCACCTCCCTGACACGCCAAAATCACCTGCTGGGTATGCCAGAACCACTTGGCGGACACTCCGGAATCATCTGCCGGACATGCCGGAACCAGCTCTCAGACACACCAGAACCAAGAGCCGGAGACGCCGGAAGCACCTGCCGAGCATGCCGGAGCCACCTGCTCGACTCGCCAGAAACACCTGCCGGACACACCAAAATCACCTGGCGGGTACGCCAGAACCACCTGGCGGACACTACGGAATCACCTGCCGCGCATGCCGGAACCACCTCTCAGACGTGCCGGAAGCACGTGCCGGACACGCCGGAAACACCTACCGGACAGACCGGAACCACCTGCCAAGAACGCCGGAGCCACCTGTTCGACTCGCTGGAACCACCTGCTGGACAGGCCAATATCAACTGCTGGCTATGCCAGAACCACCTGAGGGACAGTCCGGGATCACCTGCCAGCCATGGCGGAACCACCTCTCAGACGTACCAGAACCACCTGCTGCAGAATCTGGAAACACGTCCTGGACAGACTGGAACCATGTGACGGCCATGCCTGAACCACCTGCCGAGCACGGCGGAACCACCTGCCGGACACGCCAAAATCACCTGCGGGCTACGCCAGAACCACTTGGACGACTCTCCGAAATGACCTGCCGGGCATGTTGCAACCACCTCTCAGACGTGCCAGAAGCACGTGGCGGACAGTCCGGAATCACCTGTTGGGCATACGCAACCACCTCTGACACGTACCAGAACCACGTGCCGTGCACGCCGGAACCACCTACCGGACAGACCGGAATCAACTTTTGGGCATGCCGGAACCACCAGTCAGATGTGCCAGAAACACGTGCTGGAGATGCCGGAAGCACCTGCCGAGCACGTCGCAACCACCTGCTCAACTCGCCTGAACCACCTGCCGGACACGCCAAAATCACCTGCCCGCTACACCAGCACCACTTCGGGGACAAGCTGGAATCACGTGAGGGGCATGCCGGCACAGCCTCTCAGACTGAACCTCGTGCCGGACACCACAGAACCACCTGCCGGACAGACCGGAACCACCTGAACGACACGCCGGAACCACCGGCTCGACCCGCCGGAACGACCGCTGGACATGGAAAATCACCTGCTGGCTACGCCGGAAACACTTGGCGAACAATCCGGAATCACCTGCCGGGCATGCCGGAACCACCTCTCAGATATGCCAGAACCACGTGCCAATTACCGCGGAAGCACCTGCCGAGCACGCCGGAACCACCTTCTCGACTCGCCAGAACCACCTGCCGGACACGCAAAAATCACCTGCTGGCTACGCCACAGCCAGTTGGGGAACACTTCGGAATCACCTGCCGGGCTTGCTGGAACCACCTGCCGGTCATGCCAAAATCACCTGCCAACTACGCCAGTACCACTTGGCGGACACTGTGGAAACACCTGTCGGGCCGGCCGGAACCACATCTCAGACGTGCCAGAACCATGTGCATGAGATGCTGGAACCACACCCCGAACAGACGGAAAACACCTGCCAGACCCGTCTGAACAACCTGCCGAGCACGCCGGAGCCACCTGCTCGACTCGCCGGAACCACCTACCTAACATGCCCAAATCACCAGCCGGGTATGCCAGAACCACTTGGCGGACACTCCGGAATCATCTGCCGGACATGCCGGAACCAGCTCTCAGACACACCAGAACCACGTGCCGGAGACGCCGGAAGCACCTGCCGAGCATACCGGAGCCACCTGCTCGACTCGCCAGAAACACCTGCCGGACACGCCAAAATCACCTGCCGGGTACGCCAGAACCACCTGGCGGACACTCCGAAACCACCTGTCGCGCATGCCGGAACCACCTCTCAGACGTGCCGGAAGCATGTGCCGGACACGCCGGAATCACCTACCGGACAGACCGGAACCACCTGCCAAGAACGCCGGAGCCACCTGTTCGACTCGCTGGAACCACCTGCCGGACAGGCCAATATCAACTGCTGGCTATGCCAGAACCACCTGGGGGACGGTCCGGAATCACCTGCCAGCCATGGCGGAACCACCTCTCAGACGTACCAGAACCACATGCCGTGCAGGCTCGAACCACCTACCGGACAGACCGGAATCACCTTTCGGGCATGCCGGAACCACCTGTCAGATGTGCCAGAAACACGTGCCGGAGACGCCGGAAGCACCTGCCAAGCACGTTGGAACCACCTGCTCAACTCGCCTGAACCACCTGCCGGACATGCCAAAATCACCTGCCGACTATGCCAGAACCACTTGGCGAACACTCCGGAATCACTTGCCGGGCATGCAGGAACCACCTCTCAGACATGCCAGAACCCCGTGCCAATGACCCCGGAAGCACCAGCCGAGCACGCCGGAACCACCTGCTCGACTCGCCAGAACCACCTGCCGATCACGCAAAAATCACCTGCCGGCTACGCCACAACCAGTTGGTGAACACTTTGGAATCACCTGCCGGGCTTGCTGGAACCACCTGCCAGTCATGCCAAAATCACCTGCCAACTACGCCAGAACCGCTTGGCGGACACTGCGGAAACACCTGTCGGGCCGGCTGGAACCACATCTCAGACGTGCCAGAAACGTGTTCATGAGATGCTGGAACCACACCCCGAACAGACGGATACCACCTGCCAGAACCGCCTGAACCACCTGCAGAGCACGCCGGAACCACCTGCTCGACTCACCGGTACCACCTCCCTGACACGCCAAAATCACCTGCTGGGTATGCCAGAACCACTTGGCGGACACTCCGGAATCATCTGCCGGACATGCCGGAACCAGCTCTCAGACACACCAGAACCAAGTGCCGGAGACGCCGAAAGCACCTGCCGAGCATGCCGGAGCCACCTGCTCGACTCGCCAGAAACACCTGCCGGAAACGCCAAAATCACCTGCCGGGTACGCCAGAACCACCTGGCGGACACTACGGAATCACCTGCCGCGCATGCCGGAACCACCTTTCAGATGTGCCGGAAGCACGTGCCGGACACGCCGGAAACACCTACCGGACAGACCAGAACCACCTGCCAAGAACGCCGGAGCCACCTGTTCGACTCGCTGGAACCACCTGCCGGACAGGCCAATATCAACTGCTGGCTATGCCAGAACCACCTGAGGGACAGTCCGGGATCACCTGCCAGCCATGGCGGAACCACCTCTCAGACGTACCAGAACCACCTGCCGGAGAAGCTGGAAACACGTCCTGGACAGACTGGAACCATGTGACGGCCATGCCTGAACCACCTGCCGAGCACGGCGGAACCACCTGCCGGACACGCCAAAATCACCTGTGGGCTACGCCAGAACCACTTGGTCGACTCTCCGAAATGACCTGCCGGGCATGTTGGAACCACCTCTCAGACGTGCAGGAAGCACGTGGCGGACAGTCCGGAATCACCTGTTGGGCATACGCAACCACCTCTGACAAGTACCAGAACCACGTGCCGTGCACGCCGGAACCACCTACCGGACAGACCGGAATCAACTTTTGGGCATGCCGGAACCACCAGTCAGATGTGCCAGAAACACGTGCCGGAGACGCCGGAAGCACCTGCCGAGCACGTCGCAACCACCTGCTCAACTCGCCTGAACCACCTGCCGGACACGCCAAAATCACCTGCCCGCTACACCAGCACCACTTCGGGGACAAGCCGGAATCACGTGAGGGGCATGCCGGCACAGCCTCTCAGACTGAACCTCGTGCCGGACACCACAGAACCACCTGCCGGACAGACCGGAACCACCTGCCGGACACGCCGGAACCACCGGCTCGACCCGCTGGAACGACCGCTGGACATGCAAAATCACCTGCCGGCTACGCTGGAAACACTTGGCGAACACTCCGGAATCACCTGCCGGGCTTGCCGGAACCACCTCTCAGATATGCCAGAACCACGTGCCAATGACCCCGGAAGCACCTGCCGAGCACGCCGGAACCACCTGCTCGACTCGCCAGAACCACCTGCCGGACACGCAAAAATCACCTGCCGGCTACGCCACAACCAGTTGGGGAACACTTCGGAATCACCTGCCGAGCTTGCTGGAACCACCTGCCGGTCATGCCAAAATCACCTGCCAACTACGCCAGTACCACTTGGCGGACACTGTGGAAACACCTGTCGGGCCGGCCGGAACCACATCTCAGACGTGCCAGAACCATGTGCATGAGATGCTGGAACCACACCCCGAACAGACGGAAAACACCTGCCAGACCCGTCTGAACAACCGGCCGAGCACGCTGAGCCACCTGCTCGACTCGCCGGAACCACCTACCTGACATGCCCAAATCACCAGCCGGGTATGCCAGAACCACTTGGCGGACACTCCGGAATCATCTGCCGGACATGCCGGAACCAGCTCTCAGACACACCAGAACCACGTGCCGGAGACGCCGGAAGCACCTGCCGAGCATGCCGGAGCCACCTGCTCGACTCGCCGGAAACACCTGCCGGACACGCCAAAATCACCTGCCGGGTACGCCAGAACCACCTGGCGGACACTCCGAAACCACCTGTCGCGCATGCCGGAACCACCTCTCAGACGTGCCGGAAGCACGTGCCGGACACGCCGGAATCACCTACCGGACAGACCGGAACCACCTTCCGAGCACGCCGGAGCCACCTGTTCGACTCGCTGGGACCACCTGCCGGACAGGCCAATATCAACTGCTGGCTATGCCAGAACCACCTGGGGGACGGTCCGGAATCACCTGCCAGCCACGGCGGAACCACCTCTCAGACGTACCAGAACCACCTGCCGGAGAAGCTGGAAACACGTCCTGGACAGTCTGGAACCACCTGCCGGCCAAGCCTGAACCACCTGCCAAGCACAACGGAACAACCTGCCAGACACGCCAAAATCACCTGCGTGTTATGCCAGAACCACTTGGAGGACTCTCTGGGATGACCTGCCGGGCATGCCGGAACCACCTCTCAGACGTGCCAGAACCATGTGGCGGACAGTCCGGAATCACCTGTTGGGCATGCGCAACCACCTCTGAGACGTACCAGAACCACATGCGGTGCAGGCTGGAACCACCTACCAGACAGACCGGAATCACCTTTCGGGCATGCCGGAACCCCCTGTCAGATGTGCCAGAAACACGTGCCGGAGACGCCGGAAGCACCTGCCAAGCACGTTGGAACCGCCTGCTCAACTCGCCTGAACCACCTGCCGGACATGCCAAAATCACCTGCCGACTATGCCAGAACCACTTGGCGAACACTCCGGAATCACTTGCCTGGCATGCAGGAACCACGTCTCAGACATTCCAGAACCCCGTGCCAATGACCCCGGAAGCACCAGCCGAGCACGCCGGAACCACCTGCTCGACTCGCCAGAACCACCTGCCGATCACGCAAAAATCACCTGCCGGCTACGCCACAACCAGTTGGTGAACACTTTGGAATCACCTGCCAGGCTTGCTGGAACCACCTGCCAGTCATGCCAAAATCACCTGCCAACTACGCCAGAACCTGCCAACTATGCCAGGAACGCTTGGCGGACACTGCGGAAACACCTGTCGGGCCGGCTGGAACCACATCTCAGACGTGCCAGAAACGTGTTCATGAGATGCTGGAACCACACCCCGAACAGACGGATACCACCTGCCAGAACCGCCTGAACCACCTGCTGAGCACGCCGGAACCACCTGCTCGACTCACCGGTACCACCTCCCTGACACGCCAAAATCACCTGCTGGGTATGCCAGAACCACTTGGCGGACACTCCGGAATCATCTGCCGGACATGCCGGAACCAGCTCTCAGACACACCAGAACCAAGTGCCGGAGACGCCGGAAGCACCTGCCGAGCATGCCGGAACCACCTGTTCGACTCGCCAGAAACACCTGCCCGACACGCCAAAATCACCTGCCGGGTATGCCAGAACCACCTGGCGGACACTACGGAATCACCTGCCACGCATGCCGGAACCACCTCTCAGACGTGCTGGAAGCACGTGCCGGACACGCCGGAACCACCTACCGGACAGACCGGAACCACCTGCCGAGCACGCCGGAGCCACCTGTTCGACTCTCTGGAACCACCTGCCGGACAGGCCAATATCAACTGCTGGCTATGCCAGAACCACCTGGGGGACGGTCCGGAATCACCTGCCAGCCATGGCGGAACCACCTCTCAGACGTACCAGACCAACCTGCCGGAGAAGCTGGAAACACGTCCTGGACAGTCTGGAACCACCTGCCGGCCAAGCCTGAACCACCTGCCAAGCACAACGGAACAACCTGCCAGACACGCCAAAATCACCTGCGTGTTGTGCCAGAACCACTTGGAGGACTCTCTGGGATGACCTGCCGGGCATGCCGGAACCACCTCTCAGACGTGCCAGAACCATGTGGCGGACAGTCCGGAATCACCTGTTGGGCATGCGCAACCACCTCTGAGACGTACCAGAACCACATGCCGTGCAGGCTGGAACCACATACCGGACAGACCGGAATCACCTTTCGGGCATGCCGGAACCCCCTGTCAGATGTGCCAGAAACACGTGCCGGAGACGCCGGAAGCACCTGCCAAGCACGTTGGAACCACCTGCTCAACTCGCCTGAACCACCTGCCGGACATGCCAAAATCACCTGCCGACTATGCCAGAACCACTTGGCGAACACTCCGGAATCACTTGCCGGGCATGCAGGAACCACCTCTCAGACATGCCAGAACCCCGTGCCAATGACCCCGGAAGCACCAGCCGAGCACGCCGGAACCACCTGCTCGACTCGCCAGAACCACCTGCCGATCACGCAAAAATCACCTGCCGGCTACGCCACAACCAGTTGGTGAACACTTTGGAATCACCTGCCGGGCTTGCTGGAACCACCTGCCAGTCATGCCAAAATCACCTGCCAACTACGCCAGAACCGCTTGGCGGACACTGCGGAAACACCTGTCGGGACGGCTGGAACCACATCTCAGACGTGCCAGAAACGTGTTCATGAGATGCTGGAACCACACCCCGAACAGACGGATACCACCTGCCAGAACCGCCTGAACCACCTGCAGAGCACGCCGGAACCACCTGCTCGACTCACCGGTACCACCTCCCTGACACGCCAAAATCACCTGCTGGGTATGCCAGAACCACTTGGCGGACACTCCGGAATCATCTGCCGGACATGCCGGAACCAGCTCTCAGACATGCCAGAACCAAGTGCCGGAGACGCCGGAAGCACCTGCCGAGCATGCCGGAGCCACCTGCTCGACTCGCCAGAAACACCTGCCGGACACGCCAAAATCACCTGCCGGGTACGCCAGAGCCACCTGGCGGACACTACGGAATCACCTGCCGCGCATGGCGGAACCACCTCTCAGACGTGCCGGAAGCACGTGCCGGACACGCCGGAAACACCTACCGGACAGACCGGAACCACCTGCCAAGAACGCCGGAGCCACCTGTTCGACTCGCTGGAACCACCTGCTGGACAGGCCAATATCAACTGCTGGCTATGCCAGAACCACCTGAGGGACAGTCCGGGATCACCTGCCAGCCATGGCGGAACCACCTCTCAGACGTACCAGAACCACCAGCCGGAGAATCTGGAAACACGTCCTGGACAGACTGGAACCATGTGACGGCCATGCCTGAACCACCTGCCGAGCACGGCGGAACCACCTGCCGGACACGCCAAAATCACCTGCGGGCTACGCCAGAACCACTTGGACGACTCTCCGAAATGACCTGCCGGACATGTTGGAACCACCTCTCAGACGTGCCAGAAGCACGTGGCGGACAGTCCGGAATCACCTGTTGGGCATACGCAACCACCTCTGACACGTACCAGAACCACGTGCCGTGCACGCCGGAACCACCTACCGGACAGACCGGAATCAACTTTTGGGCATGCCGGAACCACCAGTCAGATATGCCAGAAACACGTGCCGGAGACGCCGGAAGCACCTGCCGAGCACGTCGCAACCACCTGCTCAACTCGCCTGAACCACCTGCCGGACACGCCAAAATCACCTGCCCGCTACACCAGCACCACTTCGGGGACAAGCCGGAATCACGTGAGGGGCATGCCGGCACAGCCTCTCAGACTGAACCTCGTGCCGGACACCACAGAACCACCTGCCGGACAGACCGGAACCACCTGCCGGACACGCCGGAACCACCGGCTCGACCCGCCGGAACGACCACTGGAGATGCAAAATCACCTGCCGGCTACGCCGGAAACACTTGGCGAACACTCCGGAATCACCTGCCGGGCATGCCAGAACCACCTCTCAGATATGCCAGAACCACGTGCCAATGACCCCGGAAGCACCTGCCGAGCACGCCGGAACCACCTGCTCAACTCGCCAGAAACACCTGCCGGACACGACAAAATCACCTGCCGGGTACACCAGAACCACCTGGCGGACACTCCGAAACCGCCTGTCGCGCATGCCGGAACCACCTCTCAGACGTGCCGGAAGCACGTGCCGGACACGCCGGAATCACCTGCCGGACAGACCGGAACCACCTGCCGAGCACGCCGGAGCCACCTGTTCGACTCGCTGGAACCACCTGCCGGACTCGCAAAAATCACCTGCCGGCTACGCCACAACCAGTTGGGGAACACTTCGGAATCACCTGCCGGGCTTGCTGGAACCACCTGCCGGTCATGCCAAAATCACCTGCCAACTACGCCAGTACCACTTGGCGGACACTGTGGAAACACCTGTCGGGCCGGCCGGAACCACATCTCAGACGTGCCAGAACCATGTGCATGAGATGCTGGAACCACACCCCGAACAGACGGAAAACACCTGCCAGACCCGTCTGAACAACCTGCCGAGCACGCCGGAGCCACCTGCTCGACTCGCCGGAACCACCTACCTGACATGCCCAAATCACCAGCCGGGTATGCCAGAACCACTTGGCGGACACTCCGGAATCATCTGCCGGACATGCCGGAACCAGCTCTCAGACACACCAGAACCACGTGCCGGAGACGCCGGAAGCACCTGCCGGACACGCCGGAACCACCGGCTCGACCTGCCGGAACGACCGCTGGACATGCAAAATCACCTGCCGGCTACGCCGGAAACACTTGGCGAACACTCCGGAATCACCTGCCGGGCATGCCGGATCCACCTCTCACATATGCCAGAACCACGTGCCAATGACCCCGGAAGCACCTGCCGAGCACGCCGGAACCACCTGCTCGACTTGCCAGAACCACCTGCCGGACACGCAAAAATCATCTGCCGGCTACGCCACAACCAGTTGGGGAACACTTCGGAATCACCTGCCGGGCTTGCTGGAACCACCTGCCGGTCATGCCAAAATCACCTGATAACTACGCCAGTACCACTTGGCGGACACGGTGGAAACATCTGTCGGGCCGGCCGGAACCACATCTCAGACGTGCCAGAACCATGTGCATGAGATGCTGGAACCACACCCCGAACAGACGGAAAACACCTGCCAGACCCGTCTGAACAACGTGCCGAGCACGCCTGAGCCACCTGCTCGACTGGCCGGAACCACCTACGTGACATGCCAAAAAAACCAGCCGGGTATGCCAGAACCACTTGGCGGACACTCCGGAATCATCTGCTGGACATGCCGGAACCAGCTCTCAGACACAAGAGAACCACGTGCCGGAGACGCCGGAAGCACCTGCCGAGCATGCAGGAGCCACCTGCTCGACTCGCCAGAAACACCTGCCGGACACGCCAAAATCACCTGCCGGGTACGCCAGAACCACCTGGCGGGCCTTCCGAAATCACCTGTCGCGCATGCCGGAACCACCTCTGAGACGTGCCGGAAGCACGTGCCAGACAGGCCGGAATCACCTATTGGACAGCCCGGAACCACCTGCCGAGCACGCCGGAGCCACCTGTTCGGCTCGCTGGAACCACCTGCCGGACAGGCCAATATCAACTGCTGGCTATGCCAGAACCACCTGGGGGACGGTCCGGAATCGCCTGCAAGCCATGGCGGAACCACCTCTCAGACGTACCAGAACCACCTGCCGGAGAAGCTGGAAACACGTCCTGGACAGTCTGGAACCACCTGCCGGCCAAGCCTGAACCACCTGCCAAGCACAACGGAACAAACTGCCAGACACGCCAAAATCACCTGCGTGTTATGCCAGAACCACTTGGAGGACTCTCTGGGATGACCTGCCGGGCATGCCGGAACCACCTCTCAGACGTGCCAGAACCATGTGGCGGACAGTCCGGAATCACCTGTTGGGCATGCGCAACCACCTCTGAGACGTACCAGAACCACATGCCGTGCAGGCTGGAACCACCTACCGGACAGACCGGAATCACCTTTCGGGCATGCCGGAACCACCTGTCAGATGTGCCAGAAACACGTGCCGGAGACGCCGGAAGCACCTGCCAAGCACGTTGGAACCACCTGCTCAACTCGCCTGAACCACCTGCCGGACATGCCAAAATCACCTGCCGACTATGCCAGAACCACTTGGCGAACACTCCGGAATCACTTGCCGGGCATGCAGGAACCACCTCTCAGACATGCCAGAACCCCGTGCCAATGACCCCGGAAGCACCAGCCGAGCACGCCGGAACCACCTGCTCGACTCGCCAGAACCACCTGCCGATCACGCAAAAATCACCTGCCGGCTACGCCACAACCAGTTGGTGAACACTTTGGAATCACCTGCCAGGCTTGCTGGAACCACCTGCCAGTCATGCCAAAATCACCTGCCAACTACGCCAGAACCGCTTGGCGGACACTGCGGAAACACCTGTCGGGCCGTCCGGAACCACATCTCAGACGTGCCAGAAACGTGTTCATGAGATGCTGGAACCACACCCCGAACAGACGGATACCACCTGCCAGAACCGCCTGAACCACCTGCTGAGCACGCCGGAGCCACCTGCTCGACTCGCCGGAACCACCCACCTGACATGCCCAAATCACCAGCCGGGTATGCCAGAAGCACTTGGCGGACACTCCGGAATCATCTGCCGGACATGCCGGAACCAGCTCTCAGACACACCAGAACCACGTGCCGGAGACGCCGGAAGCACCTGCCGAGCATGCCGGAGCCACCTGCTCGACTCGCCAGAAACACCTGCCGGACACGCCAAAATCACCTGCCGGGTACGCCAGAACCACCTGGCGGGCCTTCCGAAATCACCTGTCGCGCATGCCGGAACCACCTCTGAGACGTGCCGGAAGCACGTGCCAGACAGGCCGGAATCACCTATTGGACAGCCCGGAACCACCTGCCGAGCACGCCGGAGCCACCTGTTCGGCTCGCTGGAACCACCTGCCGGACAGGCCAATATCAACTGCTGGCTATGCCAGAACCACCTGGGGGACGGTCCGGAATCGCCTGCCAGCCATGGCGGAACCACCTCTCAGACGTACCAGAACCACCTGCCGGAGAAGCTGGAAACACGTCCTGGACAGTCTGGAACCACCTGCCGGCCAAGCCTGAACCACCTGCCAAGCACAACGGAACAAACTGCCAGACACGCCAAAATCACCTGCGTGTTATGCCAGAACCACTTGGAGGACTCTCTGGGATGACCTGCCGGGCATGCCGGAACCACCTCTCAGACGTGCCAGAACCATGTGGCGGACAGTCCGGAATCACCTGTTGGGCATGCGCAACCACCTCTGAGACGTACCAGAACCACATGCCGTGCAGGCTGGAACCACCTACCGGACAGACCGGAATCACCTTTCGGGCATGCCGGAACCACCTGTCAGATGTGCCAGAAACACGTGCCGGAGACGCCGGAAGCACCTGCCAAGCACGTTGGAACCACCTGCTCAACTCGCCTGAACCACCTGCCGGACATGCCAAAATCACCTGCCGACTATGCCAGAACCACTTGGCGAACACTCCGGAATCACTTGCCGGGCATGCAGGAACCACCTCTCAGACATGCCAGAACCCCGTGCCAATGACCCCGGAAGCACCAGCCGAGCACGCCGGAACCACCTGCTCGACTCGCCAGAACCACCTGCCGATCACGCAAAAATCACCTGCCGGCTACGCCACAACCAGTTGGTGAACACTTTGGAATCACCTGCCAGGCTTGCTGGAACCACCTGCCAGTCATGCCAAAATCACCTGCCAACTACGCCAGAACCGCTTGGCGGACACTGCGGAAACACCTGTCGG
>NW_027226940.1:0-67508 GCF_037783145.1 Equus przewalskii
CTACCGGACAGACCGGAATCACCTTTCGGGCATGCCGGAACCACCTGTCAGATGTGCCAGAAACACGTGCCGGAGACGCCGGAAGCACCTGCCAAGCACGTTGGAACCACCTGCTCAACTCGCCTGAACCACCTGCCGGACATGCCAAAATCACCTGCCGACTATGCCAGAACCACTTGGCGAACACTCCGGAATCACTTGCCGGGCATGCAGGAACCACCTCTCAGACATGCCAGAACCCCGTGCCAATGACCCCGGAAGCACCAGCCGAGCACGCCGGAACCACCTGCTCGACTCGCCAGAACCACCTGCCGATCACGCAAAAATCACCTGCCGGCTACGCCGCAACCAGTTGGTGAACACTTTGGAATCACCTGCCGGGCTTGCTGGAACCACCTGCCAGTCATGCCAAAATCACCTGCCAACTACGCCAGAACCGCTTGGCGGACACTGCGGAAACACCTGTCGGGCCGGCTGGAACCACATCTCAGACGTGCCAGAAACGTGTTCATGAGATGCTGGAACCACACCCCGAACAGACGGATACCACCTGCCAGAACCGCCTGAACCACCTGCAGAGCACGCCGGAACCACCTGCTCGACTCACCGGTACCACCTCCCTGACACGCCAAAATCACCTGCTGGGTATGCCAGAACCACTTGGCGGACACTCCGGAATCATCTGCCGGACATGCCGGAACCAGCTCTCAGACACACCAGAACCAAGTGCCGGAGACGCCGAAAGCACCTGCCGAGCATGCCGGAGCCACCTGCTCGACTCGCCAGAAACACCTGCCGGAAACGCCAAAATCACCTGCCGGGTACGCCAGAACCACCTGGCGGACACTACGGAATCACCTGCCGCGCATGCCGGAACCACCTTTCAGATGTGCCGGAAGCACGTGCCGGACACGCCGGAAACACCTACCGGACAGACCAGAACCACCTGCCAAGAACGCCGGAGCCACCTGTTCGACTCGCTGGAACCACCTGCCGGACAGGCCAATATCAACTGCTGGCTATGCCAGAACCACCTGAGGGACAGTCCGGGATCACCTGCCAGCCATGGCGGAACCACCTCTCAGACGTACCAGAACCACCTGCCGGAGAAGCTGGAAACACGTCCTGGACAGACTGGAACCATGTGACGGCCATGCCTGAACCACCTGCCGAGCACGGCGGAACCACCTGCCGGACACGCCAAAATCACCTGTGGGCTACGCCAGAACCACTTGGTCGACTCTCCGAAATGACCTGCCGGGCATGTTGGAACCACCTCTCAGACGTGCAGGAAGCACGTGGCGGACAGTCCGGAATCACCTGTTGGGCATACGCAACCACCTCTGACAAGTACCAGAACCACGTGCCGTGCACGCCGGAACCACCTACCGGACAGACCGGAATCAACTTTTGGGCATGCCGGAACCACCAGTCAGATGTGCCAGAAACACGTGCCGGAGACGCCGGAAGCACCTGCCGAGCACGTCGCAACCACCTGCTCAACTCGCCTGAACCACCTGCCGGACACGCCAAAATCACCTGCCCGCTACACCAGCACCACTTCGGGGACAAGCCGGAATCACGTGAGGGGCATGCCGGCACAGCCTCTCAGACTGAACCTCGTGCCGGACACCACAGAACCACCTGCCGGACAGACCGGAACCACCTGCCGGACACGCCGGAACCACCGGCTCGACCCGCCGGAACGACCGCTGGACATGCAAAATCACCTGCCGGCTACGCTGGAAACACTTGGCGAACACTCCGGAATCACCTGCCGGGCTTGCCGGAACCACCTCTCAGATATGCCAGAACCACGTGCCAATGACCCCGGAAGCACCTGCCGAGCACGCCGGAACCACCTGCTCGACTCGCCAGAACCACCTGCCGGACACGCAAAAATCACCTGCCGGCTACGCCACAACCAGTTGGGGAACACTTCGGAATCACCTGCCGGGCTTGCTGGAACCACCTGCCGGTCATGCCAAAATCACCTGCCAACTACGCCAGTACCACTTGGCGGACACTGTGGAAACACCTGTCGGGCCGGCCGGAACCACATCTCAGACGTGCCAGAACCATGTGCATGAGATGCTGGAACCACACCCCGAACAGACGGAAAACACCTGCCAGACCCGTCTGAACAACCGGCCGAGCACGCTGAGCCACCTGCTCGACTCGCCGGAACCACCTACCTGACATGCCCAAATCACCAGCCGGGTATGCCAGAACCACTTGGCGGACACTCCGGAAACATCTGCCGGACATGCCGGAACCAGCTCTCAGACACACCAGAACCACGTGCCGGAGAAGCCGGAAGCACCTGCCGAGCATGCCGGAGCCACCTGCTCGACTCGCCAGAAACACCTGCCAGACGCGCCAAAATCACCTGACGGGTATGCCAGAACCACCTGGCGGACACTCCGAAACCACCTGTCGCGCATGCCGGAACCACCTCTCAGACGTGCCGGAAGCACGTGCCGGACACGCCGGAATCACCTACCGGACAGACCGGAACCACCTGCAGAGCACGCCGGAGCCACCTGTTCGACTCGCTGGAACCACCTGCCGGACAGGCCAATATCAAATGCTGGCTATGCCAGAACCACCTGGGGGACGGTCCGGAATCACCTGCCAGCCATGGCGGAACCACCTCTCAGACGTACCAGAACCACCTGCTGGAGAAGCTGGAAACACGTCCTGGACAGTCTGGAACCACCTGCCGGCCAAGCCTGAACCACCTGCCAAGCACAACGGAACAACCTGCCAGACACACCAAAATCACCTGCGTGTTATGCCAGAACCACTTGGAGGACTCTCTGGGATGACCTGCCGGGCATGCCGGAACCACCTCTCAGACGTGCCAGAACCATGTGGCGGACAGTCCGGAATCACCCGTTGGGCATGCGCAACCACCTCTGAGACGTACCAGAACCACATGCCGTGCAGGCTGGAACCACCTACCGGACAGACCGGAATCACCTTTCGGGCATGCCGGAACCACCTGTCAGATGTGCCAGAAACACATGCCGGAGACGCCGGAAGCACCTGCCAAGCACGTTGGAACCACCTGCTCAACTCGCCTGAACCACCTGCCGGACATGCCAAAATCACCTGCCGACTATGCCAGAACCACTTGGCGAACACTCCGGAATCACTTGCCGGGCATGCAGGAACCACCTGTCAGACATGCCAGAACCCCGCGCCAATGACCCCGGAAGCACCAGCCGAGCACGCCGGAACCACCTGCTCGACTCGCCAGAACCACCTGCCGATCACGCAAAAATCACCTGCCGGCTACGCCACAACCAGTTGGTGAACACTTTGGAATCACCTGCCGGGCTTGCTGGAACCACCTGCCAGTCATGCCAAAATCACCTGCCAACTACGCCAGAACCGCTTGGCGGACACTGCGGAAACACCTGTCGAGCCGGCTGGAACCACATCTCAGACGTGCCAGAAACGTGTTCATGAGATGCTGGAACCAAACCCCGAACAGACGGATACCACCTGCCAGAACCGCCTGAACCACCTGCTGAGCACGCCGGAACCACCTGCTCGACTCACCGGTACCACCTCCCTGACACGCCAAAATCACCTGCTGGGTATGCCAGAACCACTTGGCGGACACTCCGGAATCATCTGCCGGACATGCCGGAACCAGCTCTCAGACAAACCAGAACCAAGTGCCGGAGACGCCGGAAGCACCTGCCGAGCATGCCGGAGCCACCTGCTCGACTCGCCAGAAACACCTGCCGGACACGCCAAAATCACCTGCCGGGTACGCCAGAACCACCTGGCGGACACTACGGAATCACCTGCCGCGCATGCCGGAACCACCTCTCAGACGTGCCGGAAGCACGTGCCGGACAAGCCAGAAACACCTACCGGACAGACCGGAACCACCTGCCAAGAACGCCGGAGCCACCTGTTCGACTCGCTGGAACCACCTGCCGGACAGGCCAATATCAACTGCTGGCTATGCCAGAACCACCTGGGGGACAGTCCGGGATCACCTGCCAGCCATGGCGGAACCACCTGTCAGACGTACCAGAACCACCTGCCGGAGAAGCTGGAAACACGTCCTGGACAGACTGGAACCACGTGACGGCCATGCCTGAACCACCTGCCGAGCACGGCGGAACCACCTGCCGGACACGCCAAAATCACCTGCGGGCTACGCCAGAACCACTTGGACGACTCTCCGAAATGACCTGCCGGGCATGTTGGAACCACCTCTCAGACGTACCAGAAGCACGTGGCGGACAGTCCGGAATCACCTGTTGGGCATACGCAACCACCTGTGACCCGTACCAGAACCACGTGCCGTGCACGCCGGAACCACCTACCGGACAGACCGGAATCAACTTTTGGGCATGCCGGAACCACCAGTCAGATGTGCCAGAAACACGTGCCGGAGACGCCGGAAGCACCTGCCGAGCACGTCGCAACCACCTGCTCAACTCGCCTGAACCACCTGCCGGACACGCCAAAATCACCTGCCCGCTACACCAGCACCACTTCGGGGACAAGCCGGAATCACGTGAGGGGCATACCGGCACAGCCTCTCAGACTGAACCTCGTGCCGGACACCATAGAACCACCTGCCGGACAGACCGGAACCACCTGCCGGACACGCCGGAACCACCGGCTCGACCCGCCGGAACGACCGCTGGACATGCAAAATCACCTGCCGGCTACGCCGCAAACACTTGGCGAACACTCCGGAATCACCTGCCGGGCATGCCGGAACCACCTCTCAGATATGCCAGAACCACGTGCCAATGACCCCGGAAGCACCTGCCGAGCACGCCGGAACCACCTTCTCGACTCGCCAGAACCACCTGCCGGACACGCAAAAATCACCTGCCGGCTACGCCACAACCAGTTGGGGAACACTTCGGAATCACCTGCCGGGCTTGCTGGAACCATCTGCCGGTCATGCCAAAATCACCTGACAACTACGCCAGTACCACTTGGCGGACACTGTGGAAACACCTGTCGGGCCGGCCGGAACCACATCTCAGACGTGCCAGAACCATGTGCATGAGATGCTGGAACCACACCCCGAACAGACGGAAAACACCTGCCAGACCCGTCTGAACAACCTGCCGAGCACGCCGGAGCCACCTGCTCGACTCGCCGGAACCACCTACCTGACATGCCCAAATCACCAGCCGGGTATGCCAGAACCACTTGGCGGACACTCCGGAATCATCTGCCGGACATGCCGGAACCAGCTCTCAGACACACCAGAACCACGTGCCGGAGACGCCGGAAGCACCTGCCGAGCATGCCGGAGCCACCTGCTCGACTCGCCGGAAACACCTGCCGGACACGCCAAAATCACCTGCCGGGTACGCCAGAACCACCTGGCGGACACTCCGAAACCACCTGTCGCGCATGCCGGAACCACCTCTCAGACGTGCCGGAAGCACGTGCCGGACACGCCGGAATCACCTACCGGACAGACCGGAACCACCTGCCGAGCACGCCGGAGCCACCTGTTCGACTCGCTGGGACCACCTGCCGGACAGGCCAATATCAACTGCTGGCTATGCCAGAACCACCTGGGGGACGGTCCGGAATCACCTGCCAGCCACGGCGGAACCACCTCTCAGACGTACCAGAACCACCTGCCGGAGAAGCTGGAAACACGTCCTGGACAGTCTGGAACCACCTGCCGGCCAAGCCTGAACCACCTGCCAAGCACAACGGAACAACCTGCCAGACACGCCAAAATCACCTGCGTGTTATGCCAGAACCACTTGGAGGACTCTCTGGGATGACCTGCCGGGCATGCCGGAACCACCTCTCAGACGTGCCAGAACCATGTGGCGGACAGTCCGGAATCACCTGTTGGGCATGCGCAACCACCTCTGAGACGTACCAGAACCACATGCGGTGCAGGCTGGAACCACCTACCAGACAGACCGGAATCACCTTTCGGGCATGCCGGAACCCCCTGTCAGATGTGCCAGAAACACGTGCCGGAGACGCCGGAAGCACCTGCCAAGCACGTTGGAACCGCCTGCTCAACTCGCCTGAACCACCTGCCGGACATGCCAAAATCACCTGCCGACTATGCCAGAACCACTTGGCGAACACTCCGGAATCACTTGCCTGGCATGCAGGAACCACGTCTCAGACATTCCAGAACCCCGTGCCAATGACCCCGGAAGCACCAGCCGAGCACGCCGGAACCACCTGCTCGACTCGCCAGAACCACCTGCCGATCACGCAAAAATCACCTGCCGGCTACGCCACAACCAGTTGGTGAACACTTTGGAATCACCTGCCAGGCTTGCTGGAACCACCTGCCAGTCATGCCAAAATCACCTGCCAACTATGCCAGGAACGCTTGGCGGACACTGCGGAAACACCTGTCGGGCCGGCTGGAACCACATCTCAGACGTGCCAGAAATGTGTTCATGAGATGCTGGAACCACACCCCGAACAGACGGATACCACCTGCCAGAACCGCCTGAACCACCTGCTGAGCACGCCGGAACCACCTGCTCGACTCACCGGTACCACCTCCCTGACACGCCAAAATCACCTGCTGGGTATGCCAGAACCACTTGGCGGACACTCCGGAATCATCTGCCGGACATGCCGGAACCAGCTCTCAGACACACCAGAACCAAGTGCCGGAGACGCCGGAAGCACCTGCCGAGCATGCCGGAACCACCTGTTCGACTCGCCAGAAACACCTGCCCGACACGCCAAAATCACCTGCCGGGTATGCCAGAACCACCTGGCGGACACTACGGAATCACCTGCCACGCATGCCGGAACCACCTCTCAGACGTGCTGGAAGCACGTGCCGGACACGCCGGAACCACCTACCGGACAGACCGGAACCACCTGCCGAGCACGCCGGAGCCACCTGTTCGACTCTCTGGAACCACCTGCCGGACAGGCCAATATCAACTGCTGGCTATGCCAGAACCACCTGGGGGACGGTCCGGAATCACCTGCCAGCCATGGCGGAACCACCTCTCAGACGTACCAGACCAACCTGCCGGAGAAGCTGGAAACACGTCCTGGACAGTCTGGAACCACCTGCCGGCCAAGCCTGAACCACCTGCCAAGCACAACGGAACAACCTGCCAGACACGCCAAAATCACCTGCGTGTTGTGCCAGAACCACTTGGAGGACTCTCTGGGATGACCTGCCGGGCATGCCGGAACCACCTCTCAGACGTGCCAGAACCATGTGGCGGACAGTCCGGAATCACCTGTTGGGCATGCGCAACCACCTCTGAGACGTACCAGAACCACATGCCGTGCAGGCTGGAACCACATACCGGACAGACCAGAATCACCTTTCGGGCATGCCGGAACCCCCTGTCAGATGTGCCAGAAACACGTGCCGGAGACGCCGGAAGCACCTGCCAAGCACGTTGGAACCACCTGCTCAACTCGCCTGAACCACCTGCCGGACATGCCAAAATCACCTGCCGACTATGCCAGAACCACTTGGCGAACACTCCGGAATCACTTGCCGGGCATGCAGGAACCACCTCTCAGACATGCCAGAACCCCGTGCCAATGACCCCGCAAGCACCAGCCGAGCACGCCGGAGCCACCTGCTCGACTCGCCAGAAACACCTGCCGGACACGCCAAAATCACCTGCCGGGTACGCCAGAACCACCTGGCGGACACTACGGAATCACCTGCCGCGCATGCCGGAACCACCTCTCAGACGTGCCGGAAGCACGTGCCGGACACGCCGGAACCACCTACCGGACAGACCGGAACCACCTGCCAAGAACGCCGGAGCCACCTGTTCGACTCGCTGGAACCACCTGCCGGACAGGCCAATATGAACTGCTGGCTATGCCAGAAGCACCTGGGGGACAGTCCGGGATCACCTGCCAGCCATGGCGGAACCACCTGTCAGACGCACCAGAACCACCTGCCGGAGAAGCTGGAAACACGTCCTGGACAGACTGGAACCACGTGACGGCCATGCCTGAACCACCTGCCGAGCACGGTGGAACCACCTGCCGGACACGCCAAAATCACCTGTGGGCTACGCCAGAACCACTTGGACGACTCTCCGAAATGACCTGCCGGGCATGTTGGAACCACCTCTCAGACGTGCCAGAAGCACGTGGCGGACAGTCCGGAATCACCTGTTGGGCATACGCAACCACCTCTGACACGTACCAGAACCACGTGCCGTGCACGCCGGAACCACCTACCGGACAGACCGAAATCAACTTTTGGGCATGCCGGAACCACCAGTCAGATGTGCCAGAAACACGTGCCGGAGACGCCGGAAGCACCTGCCGAGCACGTCGCAACCACCTGCTCAACTCACCTGAACCACCTGCCGGACACGCCAAAATCACTGCCCGCTACACCAGCACCACTTCGGGGACAAGCCGGAATCACGTGAGGGGCATGCCGGCACAGCCTCTCAGACTGAACCTCGTGCCGGACACCACAGAACCACCTGCCGGACAGACCGGAACCACCTGCCGGACACGCCGGAACCACCGGCTCGACCCGCCGGAACGACCGCTGGACATGCAAAATCACCTGCCGGCTACGCCGGAAACACTTGGCGAACACTCCGGAATCACCTGCCGGGCATGCCGGAACCACCTCTCAGATATGCCAGAACCACGTGCCAATGACCCCGGAAGCACCTGCCGAGCACGCCGGAACCACCTGCTCGACTCGCCAGAACCACCTGCCGGACACGCAAAAATCACCTGCCGGCTACGCCACAACCAGTTGGGGAACACTTCGGAATCACCTGCCGGGCTTGCTGGAACCACCTGCCGGTCATGCCAAAATCACCTGCCAACTACACCAGTACCACTTGGCGGACACTGTGGAAACACCTGTCGTGCCGGCCGGAACCACATCTCAGACGTGCCAGAAACATGTGCATGAGATGCTGGAACCACACCCCGAACAGACGGAAAACACCTGCCAGACCCGTCTGAACAACCTGCCGAGCACGCCGGAGCCACCTGCTCGACTCGCCGGAACCACCTACCTGACATGCCCAAATCACCAGCCGGGTATGCCAGAACCACTTGGCGGACACTCCGGAATCATCTGCCGGACATGCCGGAACCAGCTCTCAGACACACCAGAACCAAGTGCCGGAGACGCCGGAAGCACCTGCCGAGCATGCCGGAGCCACCTGCTCGACTCGCCAGAAACACCTGCCGGACACGCCAAAATCACCTGCCGGGTACGCCAGAACCACCTGGCGGACACTCCGAAACCACTTGTCGCGCATGCCGGAACCACCTCTCAGACGTGCCGGAAGCACGTGGCGGACACGCCGGAATCACCTACCAGACAGACCGGAACCACCTGCAGAGCACGCCGGAGCCACCTGTTCGACTCGCTGGAACCACCTGCCGGACAGGCCAACATCAACTGCTGGCTATGCCAGAACCACCTGCGGGACAGTCCGGGATCACCTGCCAGCCATGGCGGAACCACCTCTCAGACGTACCAGAACCACCTGCCGGAGAAGCTGGAAACCCGTCCTGGACAGACTGGAACCACTTGACGGCCATGCCTGAACCACCTGCCGAGCACGGCGGAACCACCCGCCGGACACGCCAAAATCACCTGCGGGCTACGCCAGAACCACTTGGACGACTCTCCGAAATGACCTGCCGGGCATGTTGGAACCACCTCTCAGACGTGCCAGAACCACGTGGCGGACAGTCCGGAATCACCTGTTGGGCATACGCAACCACCTCTGAGACGTACCAGAACCACGTGCCGTGCACGCCGGAACCACCTACCGGACAGACCGGAATCAACTTTTGGGCATGCCGGAACCACCAGTCAGATGTGCCAGAAACCCGTGCCGGAGACGCCGGAACCACCTGCCGAGCATGTCGCAAGCACCTGCTCAACTCGCCTGAACCACCTGCCGGACACGCCAAAATCACTGCCCGCTACACCAGCACCACTTCGGGGACAAGCCGGAATCACGTGAGGGGCATGCCGGCACAGCCTCTCAGACTGAACCTCGTGCCGGACACAACAGAACCACCTCCCGGACAGACCGGAACCACCTGCCGGACACGCCGGAACCACCGGCTCGACCCGCCGGAACGACCGCTGGACATGCAAAATCACCTGCCGGCTACGCCGGAAACACTTGGCGAACACTCCGGAATCACCTGCCGGGCATGCCGGAACCACCTCTCAGATATGCCAGAACCACGTGCCAATGACCCCGGAAGCACCTGCCGAGCACGCCGGAACCACCTGCTCGACTCACCAGAACCACCTGCCGGAAACGCAAAAATCACCTGCCGGCTACGCCACAACCAGTTGGGGAACACTTCGGAATCACCTGCCGGGCTTGCTGGAACCACCTGCCGGTCATGCCAAAATCACCTGCCAACTACGCCAGTACCACTTGGCGGACACTGTGGAAACACCTGTCGTGCCGGCCGGAACCACATCTCAGACGTGCCAGAAACATGTGCATGAGATGCTGGAACCACACCCCGAACAGACGGAAAACACCTGCCAGACCCGTCTGAACAACCTGCCGAGCACGCCGGAGCCACCTGCTCGACTCGCCGGAACCACCTACCTGACATGCCCAAATCACCAGCCGGGTATGCCAGAACCACTTGGCGGACACTCCGGAATCATCTGCCGGACATGCCGGAACCAGCTCTCAGACACACCAGAACCACGTGCCGGAGACGCCGGAAGCACCTGCCGAGCATGCCGGAGCCACCTGCTCGACTCGCCGGAAACACCTGCCGGACACGCCAAAATCACCTGCCGGGTACGCCAGAACCACCTGGCGGACACTCCGAAACCACCTGTCGCGCATGCCGGAACCACCTCTCAGACGTGCTGGAAGCACGTGCCGGACACGCCGGAATCACCTACCGGACAGACCGGAACCACCTTCCGAGCACGCCGGAGCCACCTGTTCGACTCGCTGGGACCACCTGCCGGACAGGCCAATATCAACTGCTGGCTATGCCAGAACCACCTGTGGGACGATCCGGAATCACCTGCCAGCCACGGCGGAACCACCTCTCAGACGTACCAGAACCACCTGCCGGAGAAGCTGGAAACACGTCCTGGACAGTCTGGAACCACCTGCCGGCCAAGCCTGAACCACCTGCCAAGCACAACGGAACAACCTGCCAGACACGCCAAAATCACCTGCGTGTTATGCCAGAACCACTTGGAGGACTCTCTGGGATGACCTGCCGGGCATGCCGGAATCACCTCTCAGACGTGCCAGAACCATGTGGCGGACAGTCCGGAATCACCTGTTGGGCATGCGCAACCACCTCTGAGACGTACCAGAACCACATGCGGTGCAGGCTGGAACCACCTACCAGACAGACCGGAATCACCTTTCGGGCATGCCGGAACCCCCTGTCAGATGTGCCAGAAACACGTGCCGGAGACGCCGGAAGCACCTGCCAAGCACGTTGGAACCGCCTGCTCAACTCGCCTGAACCACCTGCCGGACATGCCAAAATCACCTGCCGACTATGCCAGAACCACTTGGCGAACACTCCGGAATCACTTGCCGGGCATGCAGGAACCACGTCTCAGACATTCCAGAACCCCGTGCCAATGACCCCGGAAGCACCAGCCGAGCACGCCGGAACCACCTGCTCGACTCGCCAGAACCACCTGCCGATCACGCAAAAATCACCTGCCGGCTACGCCACAACCAGTTGGTGAACACTTTGGAATCACCTGCCAGGCTTGCTGGAACCACCTGCCAGTCATGCCAAAATCACCTGCCAACTATGCCAGGAACGCTTGGCGGACACTGCGGAAACACCTGTCGGGCCGGCTGGAACCACATCTCAGACGTGCCAGAAATGTGTTCATGAGATGCTGGAACCACACCCCGAACAGACGGATACCACCTGCCAGAACCGCCTGAACCACCTGCTGAGCACGCCGGAACCACCTGCTCGACTCACCGGTACCACCTCCCTGACACGCCAAAATCACCTGCTGGGTATGCCAGAACCACTTGGCGGACACTCCGGAATCATCTGCCGGACATGCCGGAACCAGCTCTCAGACACACCAGAACCAAGTGCCGGAGACGCCGGAAGCACCTGCCGAGCATGCCGGAACCACCTGTTCGACTCGCCAGAAACACCTGCCCGACACGCCAAAATCACCTGCCGGGTATGCCAGAACCACCTGGCGGACACTACGGAATCACCTGCCACGCATGCCGGAACCACCTCTCAGACGTGCTGGAAGCATGTGCCGGACACGCCGGAACCACCTACCGGACAGACCGGAACCACCTGCCGAGCACGCCGGAGCCACCTGTTCGACTCTCTGGAACCACCTGCCGGACAGGCCAATATCAACTGCTGGCTATGCCAGAACCACCTGGGGGACGGTCCGGAATCACCTGCCAGCCATGGCGGAACCACCTCTCAGACGTACCAGACCAACCTGCCGGAGAAGCTGGAAACACGTCCTGGACAGTCTGGAACCACCTGCCGGCCAAGCCTGAACCACCTGCCAAGCACAACGGAACAACCTGCCAGACACGCCAAAATCACCTGCGTGTTGTGCCAGAACCACTTGGAGGACTCTCTGGGATGACCTGCCGGGCATGCCGGAACCACCTCTCAGACGTGCCAGAACCATGTGGCGGACAGTCCGGAATCACCTGTTGGGCATGCGCAACCACCTCTGAGACGTACCAGAACCACATGCCGTGCAGGCTGGAACCACATACCGGACAGACCAGAATCACCTTTCGGGCATGCCGGAACCCCCTGTCAGATGTGCCAGAAACACGTGCCGGAGACGCCGGAAGCACCTGCCAAGCACGTTGGAACCACCTGCTCAACTCGCCTGAACCACCTGCCGGACATGCCAAAATCACCTGCCGACTATGCCAGAACCACTTGGCAAACACTCCGGAATCACTTGCCGGGCATGCAGGAACCACCTCTCAGACATGCCAGAACCCCGTGCCAATGACCCCGCAAGCACCAGCCGAGCACGCCGGAGCCACCTGCTCGACTCGCCAGAAACACCTGCCGGACACGCCAAAATCACCTGCCGGGTACGCCAGAACCACCTGGCGGACACTACGGAATCACCTGCCGCGCATGCCGGAACCACCTCTCAGACGTGCCGGAAGCACGTGCCGGACACGCCGGAACCACCTACCGGACAGACCGGAACCACCTGCCAAGAACGCCGGAGCCACCTGTTCGACTCGCTGGAACCACCTGCCGGACAGGCCAATATCAACTGCTGGCTATGCCAGAAGCACCTGGGGGACAGTCCGGGATCACCTGCCAGCCATGGCGGAACCACCTGTCAGACGCACCAGAACCACCTGCCGGAGAAGCTGGAAACACGTCCTGGACAGACTGGAACCACGTGACGGCCATGCCTGAACCACCTGCCGAGCACGGTGGAACCACCTGCCGGACACGCCAAAATCACCTGTGGGCTACGCCAGAACCACTTGGACGACTCTCCGAAATGACCTGCCGGGCATGTTGGAACCACCTCTCAGACGTGCCAGAACCACGTGGCGGACAGTCCGGAATCACCTGTTGGGCATACGCAACCACCTCTGAGACGTACCAGAACCACGTGCCGTGCACGCCGGAACCACCTACCGGACAGACCGGAATCAACTTTTGGGCATGCCGGAACCACCAGTCAGATGTGCCAGAAACCCGTGCCGGAGACGCCGGAACCACCTGCCGAGCATGTCGCAAGCACCTGCTCAACTCGCCTGAACCACCTGCCGGACACGCCAAAATCACTGCCCGCTACACCAGCACCACTTCGGGGACAAGCCGGAATCACGTGAGGGGCATGCCGGCACAGCCTCTCAGACTGAACCTCGTGCCGGACACAACAGAACCACCTCCCAGACAGACCGGAACCACCTGCCGGACACGCCGGAACCACCGGCTCGACCCGCCGGAACGACCGCTGGACATGCAAAATCACCTGCCGGCTACGCCGGAAACACTTGGCGAACACTCCGGAATCACCTGCCGGGCATGCCGGAACCACCTCTCAGATATGCCAGAACCACGTGCCAATGACCCCGGAAGCACCTGCCGAGCACGCCGGAACCACCTGCTCGACTCACCAGAACCACCTGCCGGAAACGCAAAAATCACCTGCCGGCTACGCCACAACCAGTTGGGGAACACTTCGGAATCACCTGCCGGGCTTGCTGGAACCACCTGCCGGTCATGCCAAAATCACCTGCCAACTACGCCAGTACCACTTGGCGGACACTGTGGAAACACCTGTCGTGCCGGCCGGAACCACATCTCAGACGTGCCAGAAACATGTGCATGAGATGCTGGAACCACACCCCGAACAGACGGAAAACACCTGCCAGACCCGTCTGAACAACCTGCCGAGCACGCCGGAGCCACCTGCTCGACTCGCCGGAACCACCTACCTGACATGCCCAAATCACCAGCCGGGTATGCCAGAACCACTTGGCGGACACTCCGGAATCATCTGCCGGACATGCCGGAACCAGCTCTCAGACACACCAGAACCAAGTGCCGGAGACGCCGGAAGCACCTGCCGAGCATGCCGGAGCCACCTGCTCGACTCGCCAGAAACACCTGCCGGACACGCCAAAATCACCTGCCGGGTACGCCAGAACCACCTGGCGGACACTCCGAAACCACTTGTCGCGCATGCCGGAACCACCTCTCAGACGTGCCGGAAGCACGTGGCGGACACGCCGGAATCACCTACCAGACAGACCGGAACCACCTGCAGAGCACGCCGGAGCCACCTGTTCGACTCGCTGGAACCACCTGCCGGACAGGCCAATATCCACTGCTGGCTATGCCAGAACCACCTGGGGGACGGTCCGGAATCACCTGCCAGCCATGGCGGAACCACCTCTCAGACGTACCAGAACCACCTGCCAGAGAAGCTGGAAACACGTCCTGGACAGTCTGGAACCACCTGCCGGCCAAGCCTGAACCACCTGCCAAGCACAACGGAACAACCTGCCAGACACGCCAAAATCACCTGCGTGTTATGCCAGAACCACTTGGAGGACTCTCTGGGATCACCTGCCGGGCATGCCGGAACCACCTCTCAGACGTGCCAGAACCATGTGGCGTACAGTCCGGAATCACCTGTTGGGCATGCGCAACCACCTCTGAGATGTACCAGAACCACATGCTGTGCAGGCTGGAACCACCTACCGCACAGACCGGAATCACCTTTCGGGCATGCCGGAACCACCTGTCAGATGTGCCAGAAACACGTGCCGGAGACGCCGGAAGCACCTGCCAAGCACGTTGGAACCACCTGCTCAACTCGCCTGAACCACCTGCCGGACATGCCAAAATCACCTGCCGACTATGCCAGAACCACTTGGCGAACACTCCGGAATCACTTGCCGGGCATGCAGGAACCACCTCTCAGACATGCCAGAACCCCGTGCCAATGACCCCGCAAGCACCAGCCGAGCACGCCGGAACCACCTGCTCGACTCGCCAGAACCACCTGCCGATCACGCAAAAATCACCTGCCGGCTACGCCACAACCAGTTGGTGAACACTTTGGAATCACCTGCCAGGCTTGCTGGAACCACCTGCCAGTCATGCCAAAATCACCTGCCAACTACGCCAGAACCGCTTGGCGGACACTGCGGAAACACCTGTCGGGCCGGCTGGAACCACATCTCAGACGTGCCAGAAACGTGTTCATGAGATGCTGGAACCACACCCCGAACAGACGGATACCACCTGCGAGAACCGCCTGAACCACCTGCTGAGCACGCCGGAACCACCTGCTCGACTCACCGGTACCACCTCCCTGACACGCCAAAATCACCTGCTGGGTATGCCAGAACCACTTGGCGGACACTCCGGAATCATCTGCCGGACATGCCGGAACCAGCTCTCAGACACACCAGAACCAAGTGCCGGAGACGCTGGAAGCACCTGCCGAGCATGCCGGAGCCACCTGCTCGACTCGCCAGAAACACCTGCCCGACACGCCAAAATCACCTGCCGGGTACGCCAGAACCACCTGGCGGACACTACGGAATCACCTGCCGCGCATGCCGGAACCACCTCTCAGACGTGCCGGAAGCACGTGCCGGACACGCCGGAAACACCTACCGGACAGACCGGAACCACCTGCCAAGAACGCCGGAGCCACCTGTTCGACTCGCTGGAACCACCTGCCGGACAGGCCAATATCAACTGCTGGCTATGCCAGAACCACCTGGGGGACAGTCCGGGATCACCTGCCAGCCATGGCGGAACCACCTCTCAGACGTACCAGAACCACCTGCCGGAGAAGCTGGAAACACGTCCTGGACAGACTGGAACCACGTGACGGCCATGCCTGAACCACCTGCCGAGCACGGCGGAACCACCTGCCGGACACGCCAAAATCACCTGCGGGCTACGCCAGAACCACTTGGACGACTCTCCGAAATGACCTGCCGGGCATGTTGGAACCACCTCTCAGACGTGCCAGAAGCACGTGGCGGCCAGTCCGGAATCACCTGTTGGGCATACGCAACCACCTCTGACACGTACCAGAACCACGTGCCGTGCACGCCGGAACCACCTACCGGACAGACCGAAATCAACTTTTGGGCATGCCGGAACCACCAGTCAGATGTGCCAGAAACACGTGCCGGAGACGCCGGAAGCACCTGCCGAGCACGTCGCAACCACCTGCTCAACTCGCCTGAACCACCTGCCGGACACGCCAAAATCACTGCCCGCTACACCAGCACCACTTCGGGGACAAGCCGGAATCACGTGAGGGGCATGCCGGCACAGCCTCTCAGACTGAACCTCGTGCCGGACACCACAGAACCACCTGCCGGACAGACCGGAACCACCTGCCGGACACGCCGGAACCACCGGCTCGACCCGCCGGAACGACCGCTGGACATGCAAAATCACCTGCCGGCTACGCCGGAAACACTTGGCGAACACTCCGGAATCACCTGCCGGGCATGCCGGAACCACCTCTCAGATATGCCAGAACCACGTGCCAATGACCCCGCAAGCACCTGCCGAGCACGCCGGAACCACCTGCTCGACTCGCCAGAACCACCTGCCGGACACGCAAAAATCACCTGCCGGCTACGCCACAACCAGTTGGTGAACACTTTGGAATCACCTGCCAGGCTTGCTGGAACCACCTGCCAGTCATGCCAAAATCACCTGCCAACTACGCCAGAACCGCTTGGCGGACACTGCGGAAACACCTGTCGGGCCGGCTGGAACCACATCTCAGACGTGCCAGAAACGTGTTCATGAGATGCTGGAACCACACCCCGAACAGACGGATACCACCTGCGAGAACCGCCTGAACCACCTGCTGAGCACGCCGGAACCACCTGCTCGACTCACCGGTACCACCTCCCTGACACGCCAAAATCACCTGCTGGGTATGCCAGAACCACTTGGCGGACACTCCGGAATCATCTGCCGGACATGCCGGAACCAGCTCTCAGACACACCAGAACCAAGTGCCGGAGACGCCGGAAGCACCTGCCGAGCATGCCGGAGCCACCTGCTCGACTCGCCAGAAACACCTGCCCGACACGCCAAAATCACCTGCCGGGTACGCCAGAACCACCTGGCGGACACTACGGAATCACCTGCCGCGCATGCCGGAACCACCTCTCACACGTGCCGGAAGCACGTGCCGGACACGCCGGAAACACCTACCGGACAGACCGGAACCACCTGCCAAGAACGCCGGAGCCACCTGTTCGACTCGCTGGAACCACCTGCCGGACAGGCCAATATCAACTGCTGGCTATGCCAGAACCACCTGGGGGACAGTCCGGGATCACCTGCCAGCCATGGCGGAACCACCTCTCAGACGTACCAGAACCACCTGCCGGAGAAGCTGGAAACACGTCCTGGACAGACTGGAACCACGTGACGGCCATGCCTGAACCACCTGCCGAGCACGGCGGAACCACCTGCCGGACACGCCAAAATCACCTGCGGGCTACGCCAGAACCACTTGGACGACTCTCCGAAATGACCTGCCGGGCATGTTGGAACCACCTCTCAGACGTGCCAGAAGCACGTGGCGGACAGTCCGGAATCACCTGTTCGGCATACGCAACCACCTCTGACGCGTACCAGAACCACGTGCCGTGCACGCCGGAACCACCTACCGGACAGACCGGAATCAACTTTTGGGCATGCCGGAACCACCAGTCAGATGTGCCAGAAACCCGTGCCGGAGACGCCGGAACCACCTGCCGAGCATGTCGCAAGCACCTGCTCAACTCGCCTGAACCACCTGCCGGACACGCCAAAATCACCTGCCCGCTACACCAGCACCACTTCGGGGACAAGCCGGAATCACGTGAGGGGCATGCCGGCACAGCCTCTCAGACTGAACCTCGTGCCAGACACCACAGAACCACCTGCCGGACAGACCGGAACCACCTGCCGGACACGCCGGAACCACCGGCTCGACCCGCTGGAACGACCGCTGGACATGCAAAATCACCTGCCGGCTACGCCGGAAACACTTGGCGAACACTCCGGAATCACCTGCCGGGCATGCCGGAACCACCTCTCAGATATGCCAGAACCACGTGCCAATGACCCCGGAAGCACCTGCCGAGCACGCCGGAACCACCAGCTTGACTCGCCAGAACCACCTGCCGGACACGCAAAAATCACCTGCTGGCTACGCCACAACCAGTTGGGGAACACTTCGGAATCACCTGCCGGGCTTGCTGGAACCACCTGCCGGTCATGCCAAAATCACCTGCCAACTACGCCAGTACCACTTGGCGGACACTGTGGAAACACCTGTCGTGCCGGCCGGAACCACATCTCAGACGTGCCAGAAACATGTGCATGAGATGCTGGAACCACACCCCGAACAGACGGAAAACACCTGCCAGACCCGTCTGAACAACCTGCCGAGCACGCCGGAGCCACCTGCTCGACTCGCCGGAACCACCTACCTGACATGCCCAAATCACCAGCCGGGTATGCCAGAACCACTTGGCGGACACTCCGGAATCATCTGCCGGACATGCCGGAACCAGCTCTCAGACACACCAGAACCAAGTGCCGGAGACGCCGGAAGCACCTGCCGAGCATGCCGGAGCCACCTGCTGGACTCGCCAGAAACACCTGCCGGACACGCCAAAATCACCTGCCGGGTACGCCAGAACCACCTGGCGGACACTCCGAAACCACCTGTCGCGCATGCCGGAACCACCTCTCAGACGTGCCGGAAGCACGTGCCGGACACGCCGGAATCACCTACCGGACAGACCGGAACCACCTGCCGAGCACGCCGGAGCCACCTGTTCGACTCGCTGGAACCACCTGCCGGACAGGCCAACATCAACTGCTGGCAATGCCAGAACCACCTGCGGGACAGTCCGGGATCACCTGCCAGCCATGGCGGAACCACCTCTCAGACGTACCAGAACCACCTGCCGGAGAAGCTGGAAACACGTCCTGGACAGACTGGAACCACGTGACGGCCATGCCTGAACCACCTGCCGAGCACGGCGGAACCACCCACCGGACACGCCAAAATCACCTGCGGGCTACGCCAGAACCACTTGGACGACTCTCCGAAATGACCTGCCGGGCATGTTGGAACCACCTCTCAGACGTGCCAGAACCACGTGGCGGACAGTCCGGAATCACCTGTTGGGCATACGCAACCACCTCTGATACGTACCAGAACCACGTGCCGTGCACGCCGGAACCACCTACCGGACAGACCGGAATCAACTTTTGGGCATGCCGGAACCACCAGTCAGATGTGCCAGAAACCCGTGCCGGAGACGCCGGAACCACCTGCCGAGCACGTCGCAAGCACCTGCTCAACTCGCCTGAACCACCTGCCGGACACGCCAAAATCACCTGCCCGCTACACCAGCACCACTTCGGGGACAAGCCGGAATCACGTGAGGGGCATGCCGGCACAGCCTCTCAGACTGAACCTCGTGCCGGACACCACAGAACCACATGCCGGACAGACCGGAACCAACTGCCGGACACGCCCCAACCACCGGCTCGACCCGCCGGAACGACCGCTGGACATGCAAAATCACCTGCCGGCTACGCCGGAAACACTTGGCGAACACTCCGGAATCACCTGCCGGGCATGCCGGAACCACATCTCAGACGTGCCGGAAGCATGTGCCGGACACGCCGGAATCACCTACCAGACAGACCGGAACCACCTGCCGAGCACGCCGGAGCCACCTGTTCGACTCGCTGGAACCACCTGCCGGACAGGCCAATATCAACTGCTGGCTATGCCAGAACCACCTGGGGGACAGTCCGGAATCACCTGTTGGGCATGCGCAACCACCTCTGAGACGTACCAGAACCACATGCCGTGCAGGCTGGAACCACCTACCGGACAGACCGGAATCACCTTTCGGGCATGCCGGAACCACCTGTCAGATGTGCCAGAAACACGTGCCGGAGACGCCGGAAGCACCTGCCAAGAACGTTGGAACCACCTGCTCAACTCGCCTGAACCACCTGCCAGACATGCCAAAATCACCTGCCGACTATGCCAGAACCACTTGGCGAACACTCCGGAATCACTTGCCGGGCATGCAGGAACCACCTCTCAGACATGCCAGAACCCCGTGCCAATGACCCGGAAGCACCAGCCGAGCACGCCGGAACCACCTGCTCGACTCGCCAGAAACACCTGCCGGACACGCCAAAATCACCTGCCGGGTACGCCAGAACCACCTGGCGGACACTCCGAAACCACCTGTCGCGCATGCCGGAACCACCTCTCAGACGTGCCGGAAGCACGTGCCAGACACGCCGGAATCACCTACCGGACAGACCGGAACCACCTGCCGAGCACGCCGGAGCCACCTGTTCGACTCACTGGAACCACCTGCCGGACAGGCCAACATCAACTGCTGGCTATGCCAGAACCACCTGCGGGACAGTCCGGGATCACCTGCCAGCCATGGCGGAACCACCTCTCAGACGTACCAGAACCACCTGCCGGAGAAGCTGGAAACACGTCCTGGACAGACTGGAACCACGTGACGGCCATGCCTGAACCACCTGCCGAGCACGGCGGAACCACCCACCGGACACGCCAAAATCACCTGCGGGCTACGCCAGAACCACTTGGACGACTCTCCGAAATGACCTGCCGGGCATGTTGGAACCACCTCTCAGACGTGCCTGAACCACGTGGCGGACAGTCCGGAATCACCTGTTGGGCATACGCAACCACCTCTGATACGTACCAGAACCACGTGCCGTGCACGCCGGAACCACCTACCGGACAGACCGGAATCAACTTTTGGGCATGCCGGAACCACCAGTCAGATGTGCCAGAAACCCGTGCCGGAGACGCCGGAACCACCTGCCGAGCATGTCGCAAGCACCTGCTCAACTCGCCTGAACCACCTGCCGGACACGCCAAAATCACCTGCCCGCTACACCAGCACCACTTCGGGGACAAGCCGGAATCACGTGAGGGGCATGCCGGCACAGCCTCTCAGACTGAACCTCGTGCCGGACACCACAGAACCACCTGCCGGACAGACCGGAACCACCTGCCGGACACGCCGGAACCACCGGCTCGACCCGCCGGAACGACCGCTGGACATGCAAAATCACCTGCCGGCTACGCCGGAAACACTTGGCGAACACTCCGGAATCACCTGCCGGGCATGCCGGAACCACCTCTCAGATATGCCAGAACCACGTGCCAATGACCCCGGAAGCACCTGCCGAGCATGCCGGAACCACCTGCTCGACTCGCCAGAACCACCTGCCGGACACGCAAAAATCACCTGCCGGCTACGCCACAACCAGTTGGGGAACACTTCGGAATCACCTGCCGGGCTTGCTGGAACCACCTGCCGGTCATGCCAAAATCACCTGCCAACTACACCAGTACCACTTGGCGGACACTGTGGAAACACCTGTCGTGCCGGCCGGAACCACATCTCAGACGTGCCAGAAACATGTGCATGAGATGCTGGAACCACACCCCGAACAGACGGAAAACACCTGCCAGACCCGTCTGAACAACCTGCCGAGCACGCCGGAGCCACCTGCTCGACTCGCCGGAACCACCTACCTGACATGCCCAAATCACCAGCCGGGTATGCCAGAACCACTTGGCGGACACTCCGGAATCATCTGCCGGACATGCCGGAACCAGCTCTCAGACACACCAGAACCAAGTGCCGGAGACGCCGGAAGCACCTGCCGAGCATGCCGGAGCCACCTGCTCGACTCGCCAGAAACACCTGCCGGACACGCCAAAATCACCTGCCGGGTACGCCAGAACCACCTGGCGGACACTCCGAAACCACCTGTCGCGCATGCCGGAACCACCTCTCAGACGTGCCGGAAGCACGTGCCGGACACGCCGGAATCACCTACCGGACAGACCGGAACCACCTGCCGAGCACGCCGGAGCCACCTGTTCGACTCGCTGGAACCACCTGCCGGACAGGCCAACATCAACTGCTGGCAATGCCAGAACCACCTGCGGGACAGTCCGGGATCACCTGCCAGCCATGGCGGAACCACCTCTCAGACGTACCAGAACCACCTGCCGGAGAAGCTGGAAACACGTCCTGGACAGACTGGAACCACGTGACGGCCATGCCTGAACCACCTGCCGAGCACGGCGGAACCACCCGCCGGACACGCCAAAATCACCTGCGGGCTACGCCAGAACCACTTGGACGACTCTCCGAAATGACCTGCCGGGCATGTTGGAACCACCTCTCAGACGTGCCAGAACCACGTGGCGGACAGTCCGGAATCACCTGTTGGGCATACGCAACCACCTCTGATACGTACCAGAACCACGTGCCGTGCACGCCGGAACCACCTACCGGACAGACCGGAATCAACTTTTGGGCATGCCGGAACCACCAGTCAGATGTGCCAGAAACCCGTGCCGGAGACGCCGGAACCACCTGCCGAGCACGTCGCAAGCACCTGCTCAACTCGCCTGAACCACCT
Source organism: Equus przewalskii (assembly GCF_037783145.1). NCBI lineage: Eukaryota > Metazoa > Chordata > Mammalia > Perissodactyla > Equidae > Equus > Equus przewalskii. The sequence continues at coordinate 23,017 of NW_027226940.1, forward strand.
GCCGGACACGCCAAAATCACCTGCCCGCTACACCAGCACCACTTCGGGGACAAGCCGGAATCACGTGAGGGGCATGCCGGCACAGCCTCTCAGACTGAACCTCGTGCCGGACACCACAGAACCACCTGCCGGACAGACCGGAACCACCTGCCGGACACGCCGGAACCACTGGCTCGACCCGCCGGAACGACCGCTGGACATGCAAAATCACCTGCCGGCTACGCCGGAAACACTTGGCGAACACTCCGGAATCACCTGCCGGGCATGCCGGAACCACCTCTCAGATATGCCAGAACCACTTGCCAATGATCCCGGAAGCACCAGCCGAGCACGCCGGAACCACCTGCTCGACTCGCCAGAACCACCTGCCGGACACGCAAAATTCACCTGCCGGCTACGCCACAACCAGTTGGGGAACACTTCGGAATCACCTGCCGGGCTTGCTGGAACCACCTGCCGGTCATGCCAAAATCACCTGCCAACTACGCCAGTACCACTTGGCGGACACTGTGGAAACACCTGTCGGGCCGGCCGGAACCACATCTAAGACGTGCCAGAACCATGTGCATGAGATGCTGGAACCACAACCCGAACAGACAGAAAACACCTGCCAGACCCGTCTGAACAACCTGCCGAGCACGCCGAGCCACCTGCTCGACTCGCCGGAACCACCCACCTGACATGCCCAAATCACCAGCCGGGTATGCCAGAACCACTTGGCGGACACTCCGGAATCATCTGCCGGACATGCCGGAACCAGCTCTCAGACACACCAGAACCACGTGCCGGAGACGCCGGAAGCACCTGCCGAGCATGCCGGAGCCACCTGCTCGACTCGCCAGAAACACCTGCCGATCACGCAAAAATCACCTGCCGGCTACGCCACAACCAGTTGGTGAACACTTTGGAATCACCTGCCAGGCTTGCTGGAACCACCTGCCGGTCATGCCAAAATCACCTGCCAACTACGGCAGAACCGCTTGGCGGACACTGCGGAAACACCTGTCGGGACGGCTGGAACCACATCTCAGACGTGCCAGAAACGTGTTCATGAGATGCTGGAAACACACCCCGAACAGACGGATACCACCTGCCAGAACCGCCTGAACCACCTGCTGAGCACGCCGGAACCACCTGCTCGACTCACCGGTACCACCTCCCTGACACGCCAAAATCACCTGCTGGGTATGCCAGAACCACTTGGCGGACACTCCGGAATCATCTGCCGGACATGCCGGAACCAGCTCTCAGACACACCAGAACCAAGTGCCGGAGACGCCGGAAGCACCTGCCGAGCATGCCGGAGCCACCTGCTCGACTCGCCAGAAACACCTGCCGGACACGCCAAAATCACCTGCCGGGTACGCCAGAACCACCTGGCAGACACTGCGGAATCACCTGTCGCGCGTGCCGGAACCACCTCTCAGACGTGCCGGAAGCACGTGCCAGACACGCCGGAAACACCTACCGGACAGACCGGAACCACCTGCCAAGAACGCCGGAGCCACCTGTTCGACTCGCTGGAACCAACTGCCGGACAGGCCAATATCAACTGCTGGCTATGCCAGAACCACCTGGGGGTCAGTCCGGGATCACCTGCCAGCCATGGCGGAACCACCTCTCAGACGTACCAGAACCACCTGCCGGAGAAGCTGGAAACACGTCCTGGACAGACTGGAACCACGTGACGGCCATGCCTGAACCACCTGCCGAGCACGGCGGAACCACCTGCCGGACACGCCAAAATCACCTGCGGGCTACGCCAGAACCACTTGGACGACTCTCTGAAATGACCTGCCGGGCATGTTGGAACCACCTCTCAGACGTGCCAGAAGCACGTGGCGGACAGTCCGGAATCACCTGTTGGGCATACGCAACCACCACTGACACGTACCAGAACCACGTGCCATGCACGCCGGAACCACCTACCGGACAGACCGGAATCAACTTTTGGGCATGCCGGAACCACCAGTCAGATGTGCCAGAAACACGTGCCGGAGACGCCGGAAGCACCTGCCGAGCACGTCACAACCACCTGCTCAACTCGCCTGAACCACCTGCCGGACACGCCAAAATCACCTGCCCGCTACACCAGCACCACTTCGGGGACAAGCCGGAATCACGTGAGGGGCATGCCGGCACAGCCTCTCAGACTGAACCTCGTGCCGGACACCACAGAACCACATGCCGGACAGACCGGAACCACCTGCCGGACACGCCCCAACCACCGGCTCGACCCGCCGGAACGACCGCTGGACATGCAAAATCACCTGCCGGCTACGCCGGAAACACTTGGCGAACACTCCGGAATCACCTGCCGGGCATGCCGGAACCACATCTCAGACGTGCCGGAAGCATGTGCCAGACACGCCGGAATCACCGGCGACCGGAACCACCTGCCGAGCACGCCGGAGCCACCTGTTCGACTCGCTGGAACCACCTGCCGGACAGGCCAATATCAACTGCTGGCTATGCCAGAACCACCTGGGGGACAGTCCGGAATCACCTGTTGGGCATGCGCAACCACCTCTGAGACGTACCAGAACCACATGCCGTGCAGGCTGGAACCACCTACCGGACAGACCGGAATCACCTTTCGGGCATGCCGGAACCACCTGTCAGATGTGCCAGAAACACGTGCCGGAGACGCCGGAAGCACCTGCCAAGAACGTTGGAACCACCTGCTCAACTCGCCTGAACCACCTGCCAGACATGCCAAAATCACCTGCCGACTATGCCAGAACCACTTGGCGAACACTCCGGAATCACTTGCCGGGCATGCAGGAACCACCTGTCAGACATGCCAGAACCCCGTGCCAATGACCCGGAAGCACCAGCCGAGCACGCCGGAACCACCAGCTCGACTCGCCAGAAACACCTGCCGGACACGCCAAAATCACCTGCCGGGTACGCCAGAACCACCTGGCGGACACTCCGAAACCACCTGTCGCGCATGCCGGAACCACCTCTCAGACGTGCCGGAAGCACGTGCCGGACACGCCGGAATCACCTACCGGACAGACCGGAACCACCTGCCGAGCACGCCGGAGCCACCTGTTCGACTCGCTGGAACCACCTGCCGGACAGGCCAATATCAACTGCTGGCTATGCCAGAACCACCTGGCGGACAGTCCGGAATCACCTGCCAGCCACGGCGGAACCAGCTCTCAGACGTACCAGAACCACCTGTCGGAGAAGCTGGAAACACGTCCTGGACAGACTGGAACCACGTGACGGCCATGCCTGAACCACCTGCCGAGCACGGCGGAACCACCCACCGGACACGCCAAAATCACCTGCGGGCTACGCCAGAACCACTTGGACGACTCTCCGAAATGACCTGCCGGGCATGTTGGAACCACCTCTCAGACGTGCCAGAACCACGTGGCGGACAGTCCGGAATCACCTGTTGGGCATACGCAACCACCTCTGATACGTACCAGAACCACGTGACGTGCACGCCGGAACCACCTACCGGACAGACCGGAATCAACTTTTGGGCATGCCGGAACCACCAGTCAGATGTGCCAGAAACCCGTGCCGGAGACGCCGGAAGCACCTGCCGAGCATGTCGCAAGCACCTGCTCAACTCGCCTGAACCACCTGCCGGACACGCCAAAATCACCTGCCCGCTACACCAGCACCACTTCGGGGACAAGCCGGAATCACGTGAGGGGCATGCCGGCACAGCCTCTCAGACTGAACCTCGTGCCGGACACCACAGAACCAACTGCCGGACAGACCGGAACCACCTGCCGGACACGCCGGAACCACCGGCTCGACCCGCTGGAACGACCGCTGGACATGCAAAATCACCTGCCGGCTACGCCGGAAACACTTGGCGAACACTCCGGAATCACCTGCCGGGCATGCCGGAACCACCTCTCAGATATGCCAGAACCACGTGCCAATGACCCCGGAAGCACCTGCCGAGCACGCCGGAACCACCAGCTTGACTCGCCAGAACCACCTGCCGGACACGCAAAAATCACCTGCTGGCTACGCCACAACCAGTTGGGGAACACTTCGGAATCACCTGCCGGGCTTGCTGGAACCACCTGCCGGTCATGCCAAAATCACCTGCCAACTACGCCAGTACCACTTGGCGGACACTGTGGAAACACCTGTCGGGCCGGCCAGAACCACATCTCAGACGTGCCAGAACCATGTGCATGAGATGCTGGAACCACACCCCGAACAGACGGAAAACACCTGCCAGACCCGTCTGAACAACGTGCCGAGCACGCCGGAGCCACCTGCTCGACTCGCCGGAACCACCTACCTGACATGCCCAAATCACCAGCCGGGTATGCCAGAACCACTTGGCGGACACTCCGGAATCATCTGCCGGACATGCCAGAACCAGCTCTCAGACACACCAGAACCACGTGCCGGAGACGCCGGAAGCACCTGCCGAGCATGCCGGAGCCACCTGCTCGACTCGCCAGAAACACCTGCCGGACACGCCAAAATCACCTGCCAGGTACGCCAGAACCACCTGGCGGACACTCCGAAACCACCTGTCGTGCATGCCGGAACCACCTCTCAGACGTGCCGGAAGCACGTGCCGGACACGCCGGAATCACCTACCGGACAGACCGGAACCACCTGCCGAGCACGCCGGAGCCACCTGTTCGACTCGCTGGAACCACCTGCCGGACAGGCCAATATCAACTGCTGGCTATGCCAGAACCACCTGGGGGACGGTCCGGAATCACCTGCCAGCCACGGCGGAACCACCTCTCAGACGTACCAGAACCACCTGCCGGAGAAGCTGGAAACACGTCCTGGACAGTCTGGAACCACCTGCCGTGCAAGCCTGAACCACCTGCCAAACACAACGGAACAACCTGCCAGACACGCCAAAATCACCTGAGTGTTATGCCAGAACCACTTGGAGGACTCTCTGGGATGACCTGCCGGGCATGCCGGAACCACCTCTCAGACGTGCCAGAACCATGTGGCGGACAGTCCGGAATCACCTGTTGGGCATGCGCAACCACCTCTGAGACGTACCAGAACCACATGCCGTGCAGGCTGGAACCACCTACCGGACAGACCGGAATCACCTTTCGGGCATGCCGGAACCACCTGTCAGATGTGCCAGAAACACGTGCCGGAGACGCCGGAAGCACCTGCCAAGCACGTTGGAACCACCTGCTCAACTCGCCTGAACCACCTGCCGGACATGCCAAAATCACCTGCCGACTATGCCAGAACCACTTGGCGAACACTCCGGAATCACTTGCCGGGCATGCAGGAACCACCTGTCAGACATGCCAGAACCCCGTGCCAATGACCCCGGAAGCACCAGCCGAGCACGCCGGAACCACCTGCTCGACCCGCCAGAACCACCTGCCGATCACGCAAAAATCACCTGCCGGCTACGCCACAACCAGTTGGTGAACACTTTGGAATCACCTGCCAGGCTTGCTGGAACCACCTGCCAGTCATGCCAAAATCACCTGCCAACTACGCCAGAACCGCTTGGCGGACACTGCGGAAACACCTGTCGGGCCGGCTGGAACCACATCTCAGACGTGCCAGAAACGTGTTCATGAGATGCTGGAACCACACCCCGAACAGACGGATACCACCTGCCAGAACCGCCTGAACCACCTGCTGAGCACGCCGGAACCACCTGCTCGACTCACCGGTACCACCTCCCTGACACGCCAAAATCACCTGCTGGGTATGCCAGAACCACTTGGCGGACACTCCGGAATCATCTGCCGGACATGCCGGAACCAGCTCTCAGACACACCAGAACCAAGTGCCGGAGACGCCGGAAGCACCTGCCGAGCATGCCGGAGCCACCTGCTCGACTCGCCAGAAACACCTGCCGGACACGCCAAAATCACCTGCCGGGTACGCCAGAACCACCTGGCGGACACTACGGAATCACCTGCCGCGCATGCCGGAACCACCTCTCAGACGTGCCGGAAGCACGTGCCAGACACGCCGGAAACACCTACCGGACAGACCGGAACCACCTGCCAAGAACGCCGGAGCCACCTGTTCGACTCGCTGGAACCAACTGCCGGACAGGCCAATATCAACTGCTGGCTATGCCAGAACCACCTGGGGGACAGTCCGGGATCACCTGCCAGCCATGGCGGAACCACCTCTCAGACGTACCAGAACCACCTGCCGGAGAAGCTGGAAACACGTCCTGGACAGACTGGAACCACGTGACGGCCATGCCTGAACCACCTGCCGAGCACGGCGGAACCACCTGCCGGACACGCCAAAATCACCTGCGGGCTACGCCAGAACCACTTGGACGACTCTCCGAAATGACCTGCCGGGCATGTTGGAACCACCTCTCAGACGTGCCAGAAGCACGTGGCGGACAGTCCGGAATCACCTGTTGGGCATACGCAACCACCACTGACACGTACCAGAACCACGTGCCGTGCACGCCGGAACCACCTACCGGACAGACCAGAATCAACTTTTGGGCATGCCGGAACCACCAGTCAGATGTGCCAGAAACACGTGCCGGAGACGCCGGAAGCACCTGCCGAGCACGTCGCAACCACCTGCTCAACTCACCTGAACCACCTGCCGGACACGCCAAAATCACCTGCCCGCTACACCAGCACCACTTCGGGGACAAGCCGGAATCACGTGAGGGGCATGCCGGCACAGCCTCTCAGACTGAACCTCGTGCCGGACACCACAGAACCACCTGCCGGACAGACCGGAACCACCTGCCGGACACGCCGGAACCACCGGCTCGACCCGCCGGAACGACCGCTGGACATGCAAAATCACCTGCCGGCTAGGCCGGAAACACTTGGCGAACAGTCCGGAATCACCTGCCGGGCATGCCGGAACCACATCTCAGACGTGCCGGAAGCATGTGCCGGACACGCCGGAATCACCTACCAGACAGACCGGAACCACCTGCCGAGCACGCGGAGCCACCTGTTCGACTCGCTGGAACCACCTGCCGGACAGGCCAATATCAACTGCTGGCTATGCCAGAACCACCTGGGGGACAGTCCGGAATCACCTGTTGGGCATGCGCAACCACCTCTGAGACGTACCAGAACCACATGCCGTGCAGGCTGGAACCACCTACCGGACAGACCGGAATCACCTTTCGGGCATGCCGGAACCACCTGTCAGATGTGCCAGAAACACGTGCCGGAGACGCCGGAAGCACCTGCCAAGAACGTTGGAACCACCTGCTCAACTCGCCTGAACCACCTGCCAGACATGCCAAAATCACCTGCCGACTATGCCAGAACCACTTGGCGAACACTCCGGAATCACTTGCCGGGCATGCAGGAACCACCTCTCAGACATGCCAGAACCCCGTGCCAATGACCCGGAAGCACCAGCCGAGCACGCCGGAACCACCAGCTCGACTCGCCAGAACCACCTGCCGATCACGCAAAAATCACCTGCCGGCTACGCCACAACCAGTTGGTGAACACTTTGGAATCACCTGCCAGGCTTGCTGGAACCACCTGCCAGTCATGCCAAAATCACCTGCCAACTACGCCAGTACCACTTGGCGGACACTGTGGAAACACCTGTCGGGCTGGCCGGAACCACATCTCAGACGTGCCAGAAACATGTGCATGAGATGCTGGAACCACACCCCGAACAGACGGAAAACACCTGCCAGACCCGTCTGAACAACGTGCCGAGCACGCCGGAGCCAGCTGCTCGACTCGCCGGAACCACCTACCTGAAATGCCCAAATCACCAGCCGGGTATGCCAGAACCACTTGGCGGACACTCCGGAATCATCTGCCGGACATGCCGGAACCAGCTCTCAGCCACACCAGAACCACGTGCCGGAGACGCCGGAAGCACCTGCCGAGCATGCCGGAGCCACCTGCTCGACTCGCCAGAAACACCACCGGACACGCCAAAATCACCTGTCGGGTACGCCAGAACCACCTGGCGGACACTCCGAAACCACGTGTCGCGCATGCCGGAACCACCTCTCAGACGTGCCGGAAGCACGTGCCGGACACGCCGGAATCACCTACCGGACAGACCGGAACCACCTGCCGAGCACGCCGGAGCCACCTGTTCGACTCGCTGGAACCACCTTCCGGACAGGCCAATATCAACTGCTGGCTATGCCAGAACCACCTGGGGGACGGTCCGGAATCACCTGCCAGCCATGGTGGAACCACCTCTCAGACGTACCAGAACCACCTGCCGGAGAAGCTGGAAACACGTCCTGGACAGTCTGGAACCACCTGCCGGCCAAGCCTGAACCACCTGCCAAGCACAACGGAACAACCTGCCAGACACGCCAAAATCACCTGCGTGTTATGCCAGAACCACTTGGACGACTCTCTGGGATGACCTGCCGGGCATGCCGGAACCACCTCTCAGACGTGCCAGAACCATGTGGCGGACAGTCCGGAATCACCTGTTGGGCATGCGCAACCACCTCTGAGACGTACCAGAACCACATGCCGTGCAGGCTGGAACCACCTACCGGAAAGACCGGAATCACCTTTCGGGCATGCCGGAACCACCTGTCAGACGTGCCAGAAACACGTGCCGGAGACGCCGGAAGCACCTGCCAAGCACGTTGGAACCACCTGCTCAACTCGCCTGAACCACCTGCCGGACATGCCAAAATCACCTGCCGACTATGCCAGAACCACTTGGCGAACACTCCGGAATCACTTGCCGGGCATGCAGGAACCACCTGTCAGACATGCCAGAACCCCGTGCCAATGACCCCGGAAGCACCAGCCGAGCACGCCGGAACCACCTGCTCGACTCGCCAGAACCACCTGCCGATCACGCAAAAATCACCTGCCGGCTACGCCACAACCAGTTGGTGAACACTTTGGAATCACCTGCCAGGCTTGCTGGAACCACCTGCCGGTCATGCCAAAATCACCTGCCAACTACGCCAGAACCGCTTGGCGGACACTGCGGAAACACCTGTCGGGCCGGCTGGAACCACATCTCAGACGTGCCAGAAACGTGTTCATGAGATGCTGGAACCACACCCCGAACAGACGGATACCACCTGCCAGAACCGCCTGAACCACCTGCTGAGCATGCCGGAACCGCCTGCTCGACTCACCGGTACAACCTCCCTGACACGCCAAAATCACCTGCTGGGTATGCCAGAACCACTTGGCGGACACTCCGGAATCATCTGCCGGACATGCCGGAACCAGCTCTCAGACACACCAGAACCAAGTGCCGGAGACGCCGGAAGCACCTGCCGAGCATGCCGGAGCCACCTGCTCGACTCGCCAGAAACACCTGCCGGACACGCCAAAATCACCTGCCGGGTACGCCAGAACCACCTGGCGGACACTACGGAATCACCTGCCGCGCATGCCGGAACCACCTCTCAGACGTGCCGGAAGCACGTGCCAGACACGCCGGAAACACCTACCGGACAGACCGGAACCACCTGCCAAGAACGCCGGAGCCACCTGTTCGACTCGCTGGAACCAACTGCCGGACAGGCCAATATCAACTGCTGGCTATGCCAGCACCACCTGCGGGACAGTCCGGGATCACCTGCCAGCCATGGCGGAACCACCTCTCAGACGTACCAGAACCACCTGCCGGAGAAGCTGGAAACACGTCCTGGACAGACTGGAACCACGTGACGGCCATGCCTGAACCACCTGCCGAGCACGGCGGAACCACCTGCCGGACACGCCAAAATCACCTGCGGGCTACGCCAGAACCACTTGGACGACTCTCCGAAATGACCTGCCGGGCATGTTGGAACCACCTCTCAGACGTGCCAGAAGCACGTGGCGGACAGTCCGGAATCACCTGTTGGGCATACGCAACCACCACTGACACGTACCAGAACCACGTGCCATGCACGCCGGAACCACCTACCGGACAGACCGGAATCAACTTTTGGGCATGCCGGAACCACCAGTCAGATGTGCCAGAAACACGTGCTGGAGACGCCGGAAGCACCTGCCGAGCACGTCGCAACCACCTGCTCAACTCGCCTGAACCACCTGCCGGACACGCCAAAATCACCTGCCTGCTACACCAGCACCACTTCGGGGACAAGCCGGAATCACGTGAGGGGCATGCCGGCACAGCCTCTCAGACTGAACCTCGTGCCGGACACCACAGAACCACCTGCCGGACAGACCGGAACCACCTGCCGGACACGCCGGAACCACCGGCTCGACCCGCCGGAACGACCGCTGGACATGCAAAATCACCTGCCGGCTACGCCGGAAACACTTGGCGAACACTCCGGAATCACCTGCCGGGCATGCCGGAACCACCTCTCAGATATGCCAGAACCACTTGCCAATGATCCCGGAAGCACCAGCCGAGCACGCCGGAACCACCTGCTCGACTCGCCAGAACCACCTGCCGGACACGCAAAAATCACCTGCCGGCTACGCCACAACTAGTTGGGGAACACTTCGGAATCACCTGCCGGGCTTGCTGGAACCACCTGCCGGTCATGCCAAAATCACCTGCCAACTACGCCAGTACCACTTGGCGGACACTGTGGAAACACCTGTCGGGCCGGCCGGAACCACATCTAAGACGTGCCAGAACCATGTGCATGAGATGCTGGAACCACACCCCGAACAGACGGAAAACACCTGCCAGACCCGTCTGAACAACCTGCCGAGCACGCCGAGCCACCTGCTCGACTCGCCGGAACCACCCACCTGACATGCCCAAATCACCAGCCGGGTATGCCAGAACCACTTGGCGGACACTCCGGAATCATCTGCCGGACATGCCGGAACCAGCTTTCAGACACACCAGAACCACGTGCCGGAGACGCCGGAAGCACCTGCCGAGCATGCCGGAGCCACCTGCTCGACTCGCCAGAAACACCTGCCGGACACGCCAAAATCACCTGCCGGGTACGCCAGAACCACCTGGCGGACACTCCGAAACCACCTGTCGCGCATGCCGGAACCACCTCTCAGACGTGCCAGAACCACCTGGCGGACACTCCGAAACCACCTGTCGTGCAAGCCGGAACCACCTCTCAGACGTGCCGGAAGCACGTGCCGGGCACGCCGGAATCACCTACCGGACAGACCGGAACCACCTGCCGAGCACGCCGGAGCCACCAGTTCGACTCGCTGGAACCACCTGCCGGACAGGCCAATATCAACTGCTGGCTATGCCAGAACCACCTGGGAGATGGTCCGGAATCGCCTGCCAGCCATGGCGGAACCACCTCTCAGACGTAGCAGAACCACCTGCCGGAGAAGCTGGAAACACGTCCTGGACAGTCTGGAACCACCTGCCGGCCAAGCCTGAACCACCTGCCAAGCACAACGGAACAACCTGCCAGACACGCCAAAATCACCTGCGTGTTATGCCAGAACCACTTGCAGGACTCTCTGGGATGACCTGCCGGGCATGCCGGAACCACCTCTCAGACGTGCCAGAACCATGTGGCGGAGAGTCCGGAATCACCTGTTGGGCATGCGCAACCACCTCTGACACGTACCAGAACCACATGCCGTGCAGGCTGGAACCACCTACCGGACAGACCGGAATCACCTTTCGGGCATGCCGGAAGCACCTGTCAGATGTGCCAGAAACACGTGCCGGAGACGCCGAAAGCACCTGCCAAGCACGTTGGAACCGCCTGCTCAACTCGCCTGAACCACCTGCCGGACACGCCAAAATCACCTGCCCGCTACACCAGCACCACTTCGGGGACAAGCCGGAATCACGTGAGGGGCATGCCGGCACAGCCTCTAAGACTGAACCTCGTGCCGGACACCACAGAACCACCTGCCGGACAGACCGGAACCACCTGCCGGACACGCCGGAACCACCGGCTCGACCCGCCGGAACGACTGCTGGACATGCAAAATCACCTGCCGGCTACGCCGGAAACACTTGGCGAACACTCCGGAATCACCTGCCGGGCATGCCGGAACCACCTCTCAGATATGCCAGAACCACGTGCCAATGACCCCGGAAGCACCTGCCGAGCACGCCGCAACCACCTGCTCGACTCGCCAGAACCACCTGCCGGACACGCAAAAATCACCTGCTGGCTACGCCACAACCAGTTGGGGAACACTTCGGAATCACCTGCCGGGCTTGCTGGAACCACCTGCCGGTCATGCCAAAATCACCTGCCAACTACGCCAGAACCGCTTGGCGGACACTGCGGAAACACCTGTCGGGCCGGCTGGAACCACATCTCAGACGTGCCAGAAACGTGTTCATGAGATGCTGGAACCACACCCCGAACAGACGGATACCACCTGCCAGAACCGCCTGAACCACCTGCTGAGCACGCCGCAACCACCTGCTCGACTCACCGGTACCACCTCCCTGACACGCCAAAATCACCTGCTGGGTATGCCAGAACCACTTGGCGGACACTCCGGAATCATCTGCCGGATATGCCGGAACCAGCTCTCAGACACACCAGAACCAAGTGCCGGAGACGCCGGAAGCACCTGCCGAGCATGCCGGAGCCACCTGCTCGACTCGCCAGAAACACCTGCCGGACACGCCAAAATCACCTGCCGGGTATGCCAGAACCACCTGGCGGACACTACGGAATCACCTGCCGCGCATGCCGGAACCACCTCTCAGACGTGCCGGAAGCACGTGCCGGACAGTCCGGAATCACCTGTTGGGCATACGCAACCACCTCTGACACGTACCAGAACCACGTGCCGTGCACGCCGGAACCACCTACCGGACAGACCGGAATCAACTTTTGGGCATGCCGGAACCACCAGTCAGATGTCCCAGAAACACGTGCTGGAGATGCCAGAAGCACCTGCCGAGCACGTCGCAACCACCTGCTCAACTCGCCTGAACCACCTGCCGGACACGCCAAAATCACCTGCCCGCTACACCAGCACCACTTCGGGGACAGGCCGGAATCACGTGAGGGGCATGCCGGCACAGCCTCTAAGACTGAACCTCGTGCCGGACACAACAGAACCAACTGCCGGACAGACCGGAACCACCTGCCGGACACGCCGGAACCACCGGCTCGACCCGCCGGAACGACCGCTGGACATGCAAAATCACCTGCCGGCTACGCCGGAAACACTTGGCGAACACTCCGGAATCACCTGCCGGGCATGCCGGAACCACCTCTCAGATATGCCAGAACCACGTGCCAATGACCCCGGAAGCACCTGCCGAGCACGCCGGAACCACCTGCTCGACTCGCCAGAACCACCTGCCGGACACGCAAAAATCACCTGCCGGCTACGCCACAACCAGTTGGGGAACACTTCGGAATCACCTGCCGGGCTTGCTGGAACCACCTGCCGGTCATGCCAAAATCACCTGCCAACTACGCCAGTACCACTTGGCGGACACTGTGGAAACACCTGTCGGGCCGGCCGGAACCACATCTCAGACGTGCCAGAACCATGTGCATGAGATGCTGGAACCACACCCCGAACAGACGGAAAACACCTGCCAGACCCGTCTGAACATCCTGCCGAGCACGCCGGAGCCACCTGCTCGACTCGCCGGAACCACCTACCTGACATGCCCAAATCACCAGCCGGGTATGCCAGAACCACTTGGCGGACACTCCGGAATCATCTGCCGGACATGCCGGAACCAGCTCTCAGACACAACAGAACCACGTGCCCGAGACGCAGGAAGCACCTGCCGAGCATGCCGGAGCCACCTGCTCGACTCGCCAGAAACACCTGCCGGACACGCCAAAATCACCTGCCGGGTACGCCAGAACCACCTGGCGGACACTCCGAAACCACCTGTCGTGCATGCCGGAACCACCTCTCAGACGTGCCGGAAGCACGTGCCGGACACGCCGGAATCACCTACCGGACAGACCGGAACCACCTGCCGAGCACGCCGGAGCCACCTGTTCGACTCGCTGGAACCACCTGCCGGACAGGCCAATATCAACTGCTGGCTATGCCAGAACCACCTGGGGGACGGTCCGGAATCACCTGCCAGCCACTGTCGCGCATGCCGGAGCCACCTCTCAGACGCGCCGGAAGCACGTGCCGGACACGCCGGAATCACCTACCGGACAGACCGGAACCACCTGCCGAGCACGCCGGAGCCACCTGTTCGACTCGCTGGAACCACCTGCCGCACAGGCCAATATCAACTGCTGGCTATGCCAGAACCACCTGGGGGACGGTCTGGAATCACCTGCCAGCCATGGCGGAACCACCTCTCAGACGTACCAGAACCACCTGCCGGAGAAGCTGGAAACACGTCCTGGACAGTCTGGAACCACCTGCCGTGCCAAGCCTGAACCACCTGCCAAGCACAACGGAACAACCTGCCAGACACGCCAAAATCACCTGAGTGTTATGCCACAACCACTTGGAGGACTCTCTGGGATGACCTGCCGGGCATGCCGGAACCACCTCTCAGACGTGCCAGAACCATGTGGCGGACAGTCCGGAATCACCTGTTGGGCATGCGCAACCACCTCTGAGACGTACCAGAACCACATGCCGTGCAGGCTGGAACCACCTACCGGACAGACCGGAATCACCTTTCGGGCATGCCGGAACCACCTGTCAGATGTGCCAGAAACACGTGCCGGAGACGCCGGAAGCACCTGCCAAGCACGTTGGAACCACCTGCTCAACTCGCCTGAACCACCTGCCGGACATGCCAAAATCACCTGCCGACTATGCCAGAACCACTTGGCGAACACTCCGGAATCACTTGCCGGGCATGCAGGAACCACCTGTCAGACATGCCAGAACCCCGTGCCAATGACCCCGGAAGCACCAGCCGAGCACGCCGGAACCACCTGCTCGACTCGCCAGAACCACCTGCCGATCACGCAAAATTCACCTGCCGGCTACGCCACAACCAGTTGGTGAACACTTTGGAATCACCTGACAGGCTTGCTGGAACCACCTGCCAGTCATGCCAAAATCACCTGCCAACTACGCCAGTACCACTTGGCGGACACTGCGGAAACACCTGTCGGGCCGGCCGGAACCACATCTCAGACGTGCCAGAACCATGTGCATGAGATGCTGGAACCACACCCCGAACAGACGGAAAACACCTGCCAGACCCGTCTGAACAACCTGCCGAGCACGCCGGAGCCACCTGCTCGACTCACCGGTACCACCCACCTGACATGCCCAAATCACCAGCCGGGTATGCCAGAACCACTTGGCGGACACTCCGGAATCATCTGCCGGACATGCCGGAACCAGCTCTCAGACACACCAGAACCACGTGCCGGAGACGCCGGAAGCACCTGCCGAGCATGCCGGAGCCACCTGCTCGACTCGCCAGAAACACCTGCCGGACACGCCAAAATCACCTGCCGGGTACGCCAGAACCACCTGGCGGACACTCCGAAATCACCTGTCGCGCATGCCGGAACCACCTCTCAGACGTGCCAGAACCACCTGGCGGACACTCCGAAACCACCTGTCGTGCAAGCCGGAACCACCTCTCAGACGTGCCGGAAGCACGTGCCAGACACGCCGGAATCACCTACCGGACAGACCGGAACCACCTGCCGAGCACGCCGGAGCCACCTGTTCGACTCGCTGGAACCACCTGCCGGACAGGCCAATATCAACTGCTGGCTATGCCAGAACCACCTGGGGGACAGTCCGGAATCGCCTGCCAGCCATGGCGGAACCACCTCTCAGACGTACCAGAACCACCTGCCGGAGAAGCTGGAAACACGTCCTGGACAGTCTGGAACCACGTGACGGCCATGCCTGAACCACCTGCCGAGCACGACGGAACCACCTGCCGGACACGCCAAAATCACCTGCGGGCTACGCCAGAACCACTTGCAGGACTCTCTGAGATGACCTGCCGGGCATGTTGGAACCACCTCTCAGACGTGCCAGAAGCATGTGGCGGACAGTCCGGAATCACCTGTTGGGCATGCGCAACCACCACTGAGACGTACCAGAACCACGTGCCGTGCACGCCGGAACCACCTACCGGACAGACCAGAATCAACTTTTGGGCATGCCGGAACCACCAGTCAGATGTGCCAGAAACACGTGCCGGAGACGCCGAAAGCACCTGCCGAGCACGTCGGAACCACCTGCTCAACTCACCTGAACCACCTGCCGGACACGCCAAAATCACCTGCCCGCTACACCAGCACCACTTCGGGGACAAGCCGGAATCACGTGAGGGGCATGCCGGCACAGCCTCTCAGACTGAACCTCGTGCCGGACACCACAGAACCACCTGCCGGACAGACCGGAACCACCTGCCGGACACGCCGGAACCACCGGCTCGACCCGCCGGAACGACCGCTGGACATGCAAAATCACCTGCCGGCTACGCCGGAAACACTTGGCGAACACTCCGGAATCACCTGCCGGGCATGCCGGAACCACCTCTCAGACATGCCAGAACCACGTGCCAATGACCCCGGAAGCACCTGCCGAGCACGCCGCAACCACCTGCTCGACTCGCCAGAACCACCTGCCGGACACGCAAAAATCACCTGCCGGCTACGCCACAACCAGTTGGGGAACACTTCGGAATCACCTGCCGGGCTTGCTGGAACCACCTGCCGGTCATGCCAAAATCACCTGCCAACTACGCCAGAACCACTTGGCGGACACTGCGGAAACACCTGTCGGGCCGGCTGGAACCACATCTCAGACGTGCCAGAAACGTGTTCATGAGATGCTGGAACCACACCCCGAACAGACGGATACCACCTGCCAGAACCGCCTGAACCACCTGCTGAGCACGCCGCAACCACCTGCTCGACTCACCGGTACCACCTCCCTGACACGCCAAAATCACCTGCTGGGTATGCCAGAACCACTTGGCGGACACTCCGGAATCATCTGCCGGACATGCCGGAACCAGCTCTCAGACACACCAGAACCAAGTGCCGGAGACGCCGGAAGCACCTGCCGAGCATGCCGGAGCCACCTGCTCGACTCGCCAGAAACACCTGCCGGACACGCCAAAATCACCTGCCGGGTATGCCAGAACCACCTGGCGGACACTACGGAATCACCTGCCGCGCATGCCGGAACCACCTCTCAGACGTGCCGGAAGCACGTGCCGGACAGTCCGGAATCACCTGTTGGGCATACGCAACCACCTCTGACACGTACCAGAACCACGTGCCGTGCACGCCGGAACCACCTACCGGACAGACCGGAATCAACTTTTGGGCATGCCGGAACCACCAGTCAGATGTCCCAGAAACACGTGCTGGAGACGCCAGAAGCACCTGCCGAGCACGTCGCAACCACCTGCTCAACTCGCCTGAACCACCTGCCGGACACGCCAAAATCACCTGCCCGCTACACCAGCACCACTTCGGGGACAGGCCGGAATCACGTGAGGGGCATGCCGGCACAGCCTCTAAGACTGAACCTCGTGCCGGACACAACAGAACCAACTGCCGGACAGACCGGAACCACCTGCCGGACACGCCGGAACCACCGGCTCGACCCGCCGGAACGACCGCTGGACATGCAAAATCACCTGCCGGCTACGCCGGAAACACTTGGCGAACACTCCGGAATCACCTGCCGGGCATGCCGGAACCACCTCTCAGATATGCCAGAACCACGTGCCAATGACCCCGGAAGCACCTGCCGAGCACGCCGGAACCACCTGCTCGACTCGCCAGAACCACCTGCCGGACACGCAAAAATCACCTGCCGGCTACGCCACAACCAGTTGGGGAACACTTCGGAATCACCTGCCGGGCTTGCTGGAACCACCTGCCGGTCATGCCAAAATCACCTGCCAACTACGCCAGTACCACTTGGCGGACACTGTGGAAACACCTGTCGGGCCGGCCGGAACCACATCTCAGACGTGCCAGAACCATGTGCATGAGATGCTGGAACCACACCCCGAACAGACGGAAAACACCTGCCAGACCCGTCTGAACAACCTGCCGAGCACGCCGAGCCACCTGCTCGACTCGCCGGAACCACCCACCTGACATGCCCAAATCACCAGCCGGGTATGCCAGAACCACTTGGCGGACACTCCGGAATCATCTGCCGGACATGCCGGAACCAGCTTTCAGACACACCAGAACCACGTGCCGGAGACGCCAGAAGCACCTGCCGAGCATGCCGGAGCCACCTGCTCGACTCGCCAGAAACACCTGCCGGACACGCCAAAATCACCTGCCGGGTACGCCAGAACCACCTGGCGGACACTCCGAAACCACCTGTCGCGCATGCCGGAACCACCTCTCAGACGTGCCAGAACCACCTGGCGGACACTCCGAAACCACCTGTCGTGCAAGCCGGAACCACCTCTCAGACGTGCCGGAAGCACGTGCCGGGCACGCCGGAATCACCTACCGGACAGACCGGAACCACCTGCCGAGCACGCCGGAGCCACCAGTTCGACTCGCTGGAACCACCTGCCGGACAGGCCAATATCAACTTCTGGCTATGCCAGAACCACCTGGGAGATGGTCCGGAATCGCCTGCCAGCCATGGCGGAACCACCTCTCAGACGTAGCAGAACCACCTGCCGGAGAAGCTGGAAACACGTCCTGGACAGTCTGGAACCACCTGCCGGCCAAGCCTGAACCACCTGCCAAGCACAACGGAACAACCTGCCAGACACGCCAAAATCACCTGCGTGTTATGCCACAACCACTTGCAGGACTCTCTGGGATGACCTGCCGGGCATGCCGGAACCACCTCTCAGACGTGCCAGAACCATGTGGCGGACAGTCCGGAATCACCTGTTGGGCATGCGCAACCACCTCTGAGACGTACCAGAACCACATGCCGTGCAGGCTGGAACCACCTACCGGACAGACCGGAATCACCTTTCGGGCATGCCGGAAGCACCTGTCAGATGTGCCAGAAACACGTGCCGGAGACGCCGAAAGCACCTGCCAAGCACGTTGGAACCGCCTGCTCAACTCGCCTGAACCACCTGCCGGACACGCCAAAATCACCTGCCCGCTACACCAGCACCACTTCGGGGACAAGCCGGAATCACGTGAGGGGCATGCCGGCACAGCCTCTAAGACTGAACCTCGTGCCGGACACCACAGAACCACCTGCCGGACAGACCGGAACCACCTGCCGGACACGCCGGAACCACCGGCTCGACCCGCCGGAACGACTGCTGGACATGCAAAATCACCTGCCGGCTACGCCGGAAACACTTGGCGAACACTCCGGAATCACCTGCCGGGCATGCCGGAACCACCTCTCAGATATGCCAGAACCACGTGCCAATGACCCCGGAAGCACCTGCCGAGCACGCCGCAACCACCTGCTCGACTCGCCAGAACCACCTGCCGGACACGCAAAAATCACCTGCCAGCTACGCCACAACCAGTTGGGGAACACTTCGGAATCACCTGCCGGGCTTGCTGGAACCACCTGCCGGTCATGCCAAAATCACCTGCCAACTACGCCAGAACCGCTTGGCGGACACTGCGGAAACACCTGTCGGGCCGGCTGGAACCACATCTCAGACGTGCCAGAAACGTGTTCATGAGATGCTGGAACCACACCCCGAACAGACGGATACCACCTGCCAGAACCGCCTGAACCACCTGCTGAGCACGCCGCAACCACCTGCTCGACTCACCGGTACCACCTCCCTGACACGCCAAAATCACCTGCTGGGTATGCCAGAACCACTTGGCGGACACTCCGGAATCATCTGCCGGACATGCCGGAACCAGCTCTCAGACACACCAGAACCAAGTGCCGGAGACGCCGGAAGCACCTGCCGAGCATGCCGGAGCCACCTGCTCGACTCGCCAGAAACACCTGCCGGACACGCCAAAATCACCTGCCGGGTATGCCAGAACCACCTGGCGGACACTACGGAATCACCTGCCGCGCATGCCGGAACCACCTCTCAGACGTGCCGGAAGCACGTGCCGGACAGTCCGGAATCACCTGTTGGGCATACGCAACCACCTCTGACACGTACCAGAACCACGTGCCGTGCACGCCGGAACCACCTACCGGACAGACCGGAATCAACTTTTGGGCATGCCGGAACCACCAGTCAGATGTCCCAGAAACACGTGCCGGAGATGCCAGAAGCACCTGCCGAGCACGTCGCAACCACCTGCTCAACTCGCCTGAACCACCTGCCGGACACGCCAAAATCACCTGCCCGCTACACCAGCACCACTTCGGGGACAGCCGGAATCACGTGAGGGGCATGCCGGCACAGCCTCTAAGACTGAACCTCGTGCCGGACACAACAGAACCAACTGCCGGACAGACCGGAACCACCTGCCGGACACGCCGGAACCACCGGCTCGACCCGCCGGAACGACCGCTGGACATGCAAAATCACCTGCCGGCTACGCCGGAAACACTTGGCGAACACTCCGGAATCACCTGCCGGGCATGCCGGAACCACCTCTCAGATATGCCAGAACCACGTGCCAATGACCCCGGAAGCACCTGCCGAGCACGCCGGAACCACCTGCTCGACTCGCCAGAACCACCTGCCGGACACGCAAAAATCACCTGCCGGCTACACCACAACCAGTTGGGGAACACTTCGGAATCACCTGCCGGGCTTGCTGGAACCACCTGCCGGTCATGCCAAAATCACCTGCCAACTACGCCAGTACCACTTGGCGGACACTGTGGAAACACCTGTCGGGCCGGCCGGAACCACATCTCAGACGTGCCAGAACCATGTGCATGAGATGCTGGAACCACACCCCGAACAGACGGAAAACACCTGCCAGACCCGTCTGAACATCCTGCCGAGCACGCCGGAGCCACCTGCTCGACTCGCCGGAACCACCTACCTGACATGCCCAAATCACCAGCCGGGTATGCCAGAACCACTTGGCGGACACTCCGGAATCATCTGCCGGACATGCCGGAACCAGCTCTCAGACACAACAGAACCACGTGCCCGAGACGCCGGAAGCACCTGCCGAGCATGCCGGAGCCACCTGCTCGACTCGCCAGAAACACCTGCCGGACACGCCAAAATCACCTGCCGGGTACGCCAGAACCACCTGGCGGACACTCCGAAACCACCTGTCGCGCATGCCGGAGCCACCTCTCAGACGCGCCGGAAGCACGTGCCGGACACGCCGGAATCACCTACCGGACAGACCGGAACCACCTGCCGAGCACGCCGGAGCCACCTGTTCGACTCGCTGGAACCACCTGCCGCACAGGCCAATATCAACTGCTGGCTATGCCAGAACCACCTGGGGGACGGTCTGGAATCACCTGCCAGCCATGGCGGAACCACCTCTCAGACGTACCAGAACCACCTGCCGGAGAAGCTGGAAACACGTCCTGGACAGTCTGGAACCACCTGCCGGCCAAGCCTGAACCACCTGCCAAGCACAACGGAACAACCTGCCAGACACGCCAAAATCACCTGCGTGTTATGCCACAACCACTTGGAGGACTCTCTGGGATGACCTGCCGGGCATGCCGGAACCACCTCTCAGACGTGCCAGAACCATGTGGCGGACAGTCCGGAATCACCTGTTGGGCATGCGCAACCACCTCTGAGACGTACCAGAACCACATGCCGTGCAGGCTGGAACCACCTACCGGACAGACCGGAATCACCTTTCGGGCATGCCGGAACCACCTGTCAGATGTGCCAGAAACACGTGCCGGAGACGCCGGAAGCACCTGCCAAGCACGTTGGAACCACCTGCTCAACTCGCCTGAACCACCTGACGGACATGCCAAAATCACCTGCCGACTATGCCAGAACCACTTGGCGAACACTCCGGAATCACTTGCCGGGCATGCAGGAACCACCTGTCAGACATGCCAGAACCCCGTGCCAATGACCCCGGAAGCACCAGCCGAGCACGCCGGAACCACCTGCTCGACTCGCCAGAACCACCTGCCGATCACGCAAAATTCACCTGCCGGCTACGCCACAACCAGTTGGTGAACACTTTGGAATCACCTGCCAGGCTTGCTGGAACCACCTGCCAGTCATGCCAAAATCACCTGCCAACTACGCCAGAACCGCTTGGCGGACACTGCGGAAACACCTGTCGGGCCGGCTGGAACCACATCTCAGACGTGCCAGAAACGTGTTCATGAGATGGTGGAACCACACCCCGAACAGACGGATACCACCTGCCAGAACCGCCTGAACCACCTGCTGAGCACGCCGCAACCACCTGCTCGACTCACCGGTACCACCTCCCTGACACGCCAAAATCACCTGCTGGGTATGCCAGAACCACTTGGCGGACACTCCGGAATCATCTGCCGGACATGCCGGAACCAGCTCTCAGACACACCAGAACCAAGTGCCGGAGACGCCGGAAGCACCTGCCGAGCATGCCGGAGCCACCTGCTCGACTCGCCAGAAACACCTGCCGGACACTCCAAAATCACCTGCCGGGTATGCCAGAACCACCTGGCGGACACTACGGAATCACCTGCTGCGCATGCCGGAACCACTTCTCAGACGTGCCAGAAGCACGTGCCAGACACGCCGGAAACACCTACCGGACAGACCGGAACCACCTGCCAAGAACGCCGGAGCCACCTGTTCGACTCGCTGGAACCACCTGCCGGACAGGCCAATATCAACTGCTGGCTATGCCAGAACCACCTTGGGGACAGTCCGGGATCAACTGCCAGCCATGGCGGAACCACCTCTCAGACGTACCAGAACCACCTGCCGGAGAAGCTGGAAACACGTCCTGGACAGACTGGAACCACGTGACGGCCATGCCTGAACCACCTGCCGAGCACGGCGGAACCACCCGCCGGACACGCCAAAATCACCTGCGGGCTACGCCAGAACCACTTGGACGACTCTCCGAAATGACCTGCCGGGCATGTTGGAACCACCTCTCAGACGTGCCTGAACCACGTGGCGGACAGTCCGGAATCACCTGTTGGGCATACGCAACCACCTCTGAGACGTACCAGAACCACGTGCCGTGCACGCCGGAACCACCTACCGGACAGACCGGAATCAACTTTTGGGCATGCCGGAACCACCAGTCAGATGTGCCAGAAACACGTGCCGGAGACGCCGGAACCACCTGCCGAGCACGTCGCAACCACCTGCTCAACTCGCCGGAACCACCTGCCGGACACGCCAAAATCACCTGCCCGCTACACCAGCACCACTTCGGGGACATGCCGGAATCACGTGAGGGGCATGCCGGCACAGCCTCTCAGACTGAACCACGTGCCGGACACCACAGAACCACCTGCCGGACAGACCGGAACCACCTGCCGGACACGCCGGAACCACCGGCTCGACCCGCCGGAACGACCGCTGGACATGCAAAATCACCTGCCGGCTACGCCACAACCAGTTGGGGAACACTCCGGAATCACCTGCCGGGCATGCCGGAACCACCTCTCAGATATGCCAGAACCACGTGCCAATGACCCCGGAAGCACCTGCCGAGCACGCCGGAACCACCTGCTCGACTCGCCAGAACCACCTGCCGGACACGCAAAAATCACCTGCTGGCTACGCCACAACCAGTTGGGGAACACTTCGGAATCACCTGCCGGGCTTGCCTGAACCACCTGCTGGTCATGCCAAAATTAACTGCCAACTACGCCAGTACCACTTGGCGGACACTGTGGAAACACCTGTCGGGCCGGCCGGAACCACATCTCAGACGTGCCAGAACCATGTGCATGAGATGCTGGAACCACACCCCGAACAGACGGAAAACACCTGCCAGACCCGTCTGAACAACGTGCCGAGCACGCCGGAGCCACCTGCTCGACTCGCCGGAACCACCTACCTGACATGCCCAAATCAGCAGCCGGGTATGCCAGAACCACTTGGCGGACACTCCGGAATCATCTGCCGGACATGCCGGAACCAGCTCTCAGACACACCAGAACCAAGTGCCGGAGACGCCGGAAGCACCTGCCGAGAATGCCGGAGCCACCTGCTCGACTCGCCAGAAACACCTGCCGGACACGCCAAAATCAGCTGCCGCGTACGCCAGAACCACCTGGCGGACACTCCGAAACCACCTGTCGTGCATGCCGGAACCTCCTCTCAGACGTGCCGGAAGCACGTGCCGGGCACGCCGGAATCACCTACCGGACAGACCGGAACCACCTGCCGAGCACGCCGGAGCCACCAGTTCGACTCGCTGGAACCACCTGCCGGACAGGCCAATATCAACTGCTGGCTATGCCAGAACCACCTGGGAGATGGTCCGGAATCGCCTGCCAGCCATGGCGGAACCACCTCTCAGACGTACCAGAACCATCTGCCGGAGAAGCTGGAAACACGTCCTGGACAGTCTGGAACCACCTGCCGGCCAAGCCTGAACCACCTGCCAAGCACAACGGAACAGCCTGCAAGACACGCCAATATCACCTGCGTGTTATGCCAGAACCACTTGGAGGACTCTCTGGGATGACCTGCCGGGCATGCCGGAACCACCTCTCAGACGTGCCAGAACCATGTGGCGGACAGTCCGGAATCACCTGTTGGGCATGCGCAACCACCTCTGAGACGTACCAGAACCACATGCCGTGCAGGCTGGAACCACCTACCGGACAGACCGGAATCACCTTTCGGGCATGCCGGAACCACATGTCAGATGTGCCAGAAACACGTGCCGGAGACGCCGGAAGCACCTGCCAAGCACGTTGGAACCGCCTGCTCAACTCGTCTGAACCACCTGCCGGACATGACAAAATCACCTGCCGACTATGCCAGAACCACTTGGCGAACACTCCGGAATCACTTGCCGGGCATGCAGGAACCAACTCTCAGACATGCCAGAACCCCATGCCAATGACCCCGGAAGCACCAGCCGAGCACGCCGGAACCACCTGCTCGACTCGCCAGAACCACCTGCCGATCACGCAAAAATCACCTGCCGGCTACGCCACAACCAGTTGGTGAACAGTTTGGAATCACCTGCCAGGCTTGCTGGAACCACCTGCCAGTCATGCCAAAATCACCTGCCAACTACGCCAGAACCGCTTGGCGGACACTGCGGAAACACCTGTCGGGCCGGCTGGAACCACATCTCAGACGTGCCAGAAACGTGTTCATGAGATGCTGGAACCACACCCCGAACAGACGGATACCACCTGCCAGAACCGCCTGAACCACCTGCTGAGCACGCCGGAACCACCTGCTCGACTCACCGGTACCACCTCCCTGACATGAGAAAATCTCCTGCTGGGTATGCCAGAACCACTTGGCGGACACTCCGGAATCATCTGCCGGACATGCCGGAACCAGCTCTCAGACACACCAGAACCAAGTGCCGGAGACGCCGGAAGCACCTGCCGAGCATGCCGGAGCCACCTGCTCGACTCGCCAGAAACACCTGCCGGACACGCCAAAATCACCTGCCGGGTATGCCAGAACCACCTGGCGGACACTACGGAATCACCTGCCGCGCATGCCGGAACCACCTCTCAGACGTGCCGGAAGCACGTGCCGGACAGTCCTGAATCACCTGTTGGGCATACGCAACCACCTCTGACACGTACCAGAACCACGTGCCGTCCACGCCGGAACCACCTACCGGACAGTCCGGAATCAACTTTTGGGCATGCCGGAACCACCAGTCAGATGTCCGAGAAACACGTGCTGGAGACGCCAGAAGCACCTGCCGAGCACGTCGCAACCACCTGCTCAACTCGCCTGAACCACCTGCCGGACACGCCAAAATCACCTGCCCGCTACACCAGCACCACTTCGGGGACAGGCCGGAATCACGTGAGGGGCATGCCGGCACAGCCTCTAAGACTGAACCTCGTGCCGGACACAACAGAACCAACTGCCGGACAGACCGGAACCACCTGCCCGACACGCCGGAACCACCGGCTCGACCCGCCGGAACGACCGCTGGACATGCAAAATCACCTGCCGGCTACGCCGGAAACACTTGGCGAACACTCCGGAATCACCTGCCGGGCATGCCGGAACCACCTCTCAGATATGCCAGAACCACGTGCCAATGACCCCGGAAGCACCTGCCGAGCATGCCGGAACCACCTGCTCGACTCGCCAGAACCACCTGCCGGACACGCAAAAATCACCTGCCGGCTACGCCACAACCAGTTGGGGAACACTTCGGAATCACCTGCCGGGCTTGCTGGAACCACCTGCCGGTCATGCCAAAATCACCTGCCAACTACGCCAGTACCACTTGGCGGACACTGTGGAAACACCTGTCGGGCCGGCCGGAACCACATCTAAGACGTGCCAGAACCATGTGCATGAGATGCTGGAACCACACCCCGAACAGACGGAAAACTCCTGCCAGACCCGTCTGAACAACCTGCCGAGCACGCCGAGCCACCTGCTCGACTCGCCGGAACCACCCATCTGACATGCCCAAATCACCAGCCGGGTATGCCAGAACCACTTGGCGGACACTCCGGAATCATCTGCCGGACATGCTGGAACCAGCTCTCAGACACACCAGAACCACGTGCCGGAGACGCCATAAGCACCTGCCGAGCATGCCGGAGCCACCTGCTCGACTCGCCAGAAACACCTTCCGGACACGCCAAAATCACCTGCCGGGTACGCCAGAACCACCTGGCGGACACTCCGAAACCACCTGTCGCGCATGCCGGAACCACCTCTCAGACGTCCCTGAACCATGTGGCGGACAGTCCATAATCACCTGTAGGGCATGCGCAACCACCTCTGAGACGTACCGGAACCACATGCCGTGCAGGCTGGAACCACCTACCGGACAGACCGGAATCACCTTTCGGGCATGCCGGAACCACCTGTCAGATGTGCCAGAAACACTTGCCGGAGACGCCGGAAGCACCTGCCAAGCACGTTGGAACCACCTGCTCAACTCGCCTGAACCACCTGCCGGACATGCCAAAATCACCTGCCGACTATGCCAGAACCACTTGGCGAACACTCCGGAATCACTTGCCGGGCATGCAGGAACCACCTCTCAGACATGCCAGAACCCCGTGCCAATGACCCCGGAAGCACCAGCCGAGCACGCCGGAACCACCTGCTCGACTCGCCAGAACCACCTGCCGATCACGCAAAAATCACCTGCCGGCTACGCCACAACCAGTTGGTGAACACTTTGGAATCACCTGCCAGGCTTGCTGGAACCACGTGCCTGTCATGCCAAATACCTGCCAACTATGCCAGAACCGCTTGGCGGACACTGCGGAAACACCTGTCGGGCCGGCTGGAACCACATCTCAGACGTGCCAGAAACGTGTTCATGAGATGCTGGAACCACACCCCGAACAGACGGATACCACCTGCCAGAACCGCCTGAACCGCCTGCTGAGCACGCCGGAACCACCTGCTCGACTCACCGGTACCACCACCTGACACGCCAAAATCTCCTGCTGGGTACGCCAGAACCACCTGGCGGACACTCCGAAACCGCCTGTCGCGCATGCCGGAACCACCTCTCAGACGTGCCGGAAGCACGTGCCGGACACGCCGGAATCACCTACCGGACAGACCGGAACAACCTGCCGAGCACGCCGGAGCCACCTGTTCGACTCGCTGGAACCACCTGCCGGACAGGCCAATATCAACTGCTGGCTATGCCAGAACCACCTGGGGGACGGTCCGGAATCACCTGCCAGCCATGGCGGAACCACCTCTCAGACGTACCAGAACCACCTGCCGGAGAAGCTCGAAACACGTCCTGGACAGTCTGGAACCACCTGCCGGCCAAGCCTGAACCACCTGCCAAGCACAACGGAACAACCTGCCAGACACGCCAAAATCACCTGCGTGTTCTGCCAGAACCACTTGGTGGACTCCCTGCGATGACCTGCCGGGCATGCCGGAACCACCTCTCAGACGTGCCAGAACCATGTGGCGGACAGTCCGGAATCACCTGTTGGGCATGCGCAACCACCTCTGAGACGTACCAGAACCACATGCCGTGCAGGCTGGAACCACCTACCGGACAGACCGGAATCACCTTTCGGGCATGCCGGAACCACCTGTCAGATGTGCCAGAAACACGTGCCGGAGACGCCGGAAGCACCTGCCAAGCACGTTGGAACCACCTGCTCAACTCGCCTGAACCACCTGCCGGACATGCCAAAATCACCTGCCGACTATGCCAGAACCACTTGGCGAACACTCCGGAATCACTTGCCGGGCATGCAGGAACCACCTCTCAGACATGCCAGAACCCCGTGCCAATGACCCCGGAAGCACCAGCCGAGCACGCCGGAACCACCTGCTCGACTC
Organism: Equus przewalskii; assembly: GCF_037783145.1. NCBI lineage: Eukaryota > Metazoa > Chordata > Mammalia > Perissodactyla > Equidae > Equus > Equus przewalskii. Next base: position 51,133 of record NW_027226940.1, read on the forward strand.
GCCAGAACCACCTGCCGATCACGCAAAAATCACCTGCCGGCTACCCCACAACCAGTTGGTGAACACTTTGGAGTCACCTGCCAGGCTTGCTGGAACCACCTGCCAGTCATGCCAAAATCACCTGCCAACTACGCCAGAACCGCTTGGCGGACACTGCAGAAACACCAGTCGGGCCGGCTGGAACCACATCTCAGACGTGCCAGAAACGTGTTCATGAGATGCTGGAACCACACCCCGAACAGACGGATACCACCTGCCAGAACCGCCTGAACCACCTGCTGAGCACGCCGGAACCACCTGCTCGACTCACCGGTACCACCTCCCTGACACGCCAAAATCACCTGCTGGGTATGCCAGAACCACTTGGCGGACACTCCGGAATCATCTGCCGGACATGCCGGAACCAGCTCTCAGACACACCAGAACCAAGTGCCGGAGACGCCGGAAGCACCTGCCGAGCATGCCGGAGCCACCTGCTCGACTTGCCAGAAACACCTGCCGGACACGCCAAAATCACCTGCCGGGTATGTCAGAACCACCTGGCGGACACTACGGAATCACCTGCCGCGCATGCCGGAACCACCTCTCAGACGTGTCAGAAGCACGTGCCAGACACGCCGGAAACACCTACCGGACAGACCGGAACCACCTGCCAAGAACGCCGGAGCCACCTGTTCGACTCGCTGGAACCACCTGCCGGACAGACCAATATCAACAGCTGGCTATGCGAGAACCACCTGGGGGACAGTCCGGGATCACCTGCCAGCCATGGCGGAACCACCTCTCAGACGTACCAGAACCACCTGCTGGAGAATCTGGAAACACGTCCGGGACAGACTGGAACCACGTGACGGCCATGCCTGAACCACCTGCCGCGCATGCAGGAACCACCTCTCAGACGTGCCGGAAGCACGTGCCGGACACGCCGGAATCACCTACCGGACAGACTGGAACCACCTGCCGAGCACGCCGGAGCCACCTGTTCGACTCGCTGGAACCACCTGCCGGACAGGCCAATATCAACTGCTGGCTATGCCAGAACCACCTGGGGGACGGTCCGGAATCACCTGCCAGCCATGGCGGAACCACCTCTCAGACGTACCAGAACCACCTGCCGGAGAAGCTGGAAACACGTCCTGGACAGTCTGGAACCACCTGCCGGCCAAGCCTGAACCACCTGCCAAGCACAACGGAACAACCTGCCAGACACGCCAAAATCACCTGCGTGTTATGCCAGAACCACTTGGAGGACTCTCTGGGATGACCTGCCGGGCATGCCGGAACCACCTCTCAGACGTGCCAGAACCATGTGGCGGACAGTCCGGAATCACCTGTTGGACATGCGCAACCACCTCTGAGACGTACCAGAACCACATGCCGTGCAGGCTGGAACCACCTACCGGACAGACCGGAATCACCTTTTGGGGATGCCGGAACCACCTGTCAGATGTGCCAGAAACACGTGCCGGAGACGCCGGAAGCACCTGCCAAGCACGTTGGAACCACCTGCTCAACTCGCCTGAACCACCTGCCGGACATGCCAAAATCATCTGCCGACTATGCCAGAACCACATGGCGAACACTCCGGAATCACTTGCCGGGCATGCAGGAACCACCTCTCAGACATGCCAGAACCCCGTGCCAATGACCCCGGAAGCACCAGCCGAGCACGCCGGAGCCACCTGCTCGACTCGCCAGAAACACCTGCCAGACACGCCAAAATCACCTGCTGGGTACGCCAGAACCACCTGGCGGACACTACGTAATCACCTGCCGCGCATGCCGGAACCACCTCTCAGACGTGCCGGAAGCACGTGCCGGACACGCCGGAACCACCTACCGGACAGACCGGAACCACCTGCCAAGAACGCCGGAGCCACCTGTTCGACTCGCTGGAACCACCTTCCGGACAGGCCAATATCAACTGCTGGCTATGCCAGAACCACCTGGGGGACAGTCCGGGATCACCTGCCAGCCATGGCGGAACCACCTCTCAGACGTACCAGAACCACCTGCCGGAGAAGCTGGAAACACGTCCTGGACAGACTGGAACCACGTGACGGCCATGCCTGAACCACCTGCCGAGCACGGCGGAACCACCTGCCGGACACGCCAAAATCACCTGCGGGCTACGCCAGAACCACTTGGACGACTCTCCGAAATGACCTGCCGGGCATGTTGGAACCACCTCTCAGACGTGCCAGAAGCACGTGGCGGACAGTCCGGAATCACCTGTTGGGCATACGCAACCACCTCTGACCCGTACCAGAACCACGTGCCGTGCACGCCGGAACCACCTACCGGACAGACCGGAATCAACTTTTGGGCATGCCGGAACCACCAGTCAGATGTGCCAGAAACACGTGCCGGAGACGCCGGAAGCACCTGCCGAGCACGTCGCAACCACCTGCTCAACTCGCCTGAACCACCTGCCGGACACGCCAAAATCACCTGCCCGCTACACCAGCACCACTTCGGGGACAAGCCGGAATCACGTGAGGGGCATGCCGGCACAGCCTCTCAGACTGAACCTCGTGCCGGACACCACAGAACCACCTGCCGGACAGACCGGAACCACCTGCCGGACACGCCGGAACCACCGGCTCGACCCGCCGGAACGACCCTGGACATGCAAAATCACCTGCCGGCTACGCCGGAAACACTTGGCGAACACTCCGGAATCACCTGCCGGGCTTGCTGGAACCACCTGCCGGTCATGCCAAAATCACCTGCCAACTACGCCAGTACCACTTGGCGGACACTGTGGAAACACCTGTTGGGCCGGCCGGAACCACATCTCAGACGTGCCAGAACCATGTGCATGAGATGCTGGAACCACAGCCCGAACAGACGGAAAACACCTGCCAGACCCGTCTGAACAACCTGCCGAGCACGCCGGAGCCACCTGCTCGACTCGCCGGAACCACCTACCTGACATGCCCAAATCACCAGCCGGGTATGCCAGAACCACTTGGCGGACACTCCGGAATCATCTGCCGGACATGCCGGAACCAGCTCTCAGACACACCAGAACCACGTGCCGGAGACGCCGGAGGCAAATGCCGAGAATGCCGGAGCCACCTGCTCGACTCGCCAGAAACACCTGCCGGACACGCCAAAATCACCTGCCGGGTACGCCAGAACCACCTGGCGGACACTCCGAAACCACCTGTCGCGCATGCCGGAACCACCTCTCAGACATGCCGGAAGCACGTGCCGGACACGCAGGAATCACCTACCAGACAGACCGGAACCACCTGCCGAGCACGCCGGAGCCACCTGTTCGACTCGCTGGAACCACCTGCCGGACAGGCCAATATCAACTGCTGGCTATGCCAGAACCACCTGGGGGACGGTCCGGAATCACCTGCCAGCCATGCCGGAACCACCTCTCAGACGTGCCAGAACCATGTGGCGGACAGTCCGGAATCACCTGTTGGGCATGCGCAACCACCTCTGAGACGTACCAGAACCACATGCCGTGCAGGCTGGAACCAAATACCGGACAGACCGGAATCACCTTTCGGGCATGCCGGAACCACCTGTCAGATGTGCAAGAAACACGTGCCGGAGACGCCGGAAGCACCTGCCAAGCACGTTGGAACCACCTGCTCAACTCGCCTGAACCACCTGCCGGACATACCAAAATCACCTGCCGACTATGCCAGAACCACTTGGCGAACACTCCGGAATCACTTGCCGGGCATGCAGGAACCACCTCTCAGACATGCCAGAACCCCGTGCCAATGACCCCGCAAGCACCAGCCGAGCACGCCGGAGCCACCTGCTCGACTCGCCAGAAACACCTGCCGGACACGCCAAAATCACCTGCCGGGTACGCCAGAACCACCTGGCGGACACTACGGAATCACCTGCCGCGCATGCCGGAACCACCTCTCAGACGTGCCGGAAGCACGTGCCGGACACGCCGGAACCACCTACCGGACAGACCGGAACCACCTGCCAAGAACGCCGGAGCCACCTGTTCGACTCGCTGGAACCACCTGCCGGACAGGCCAATATCAACTGCTGGCTATGCCAGAACCACCTGGGGGACGGTCCGGGATCACCTGCCAGCCATGGCGGAACCACCTCTCAGACGTACCAGAACCACCTGCCGGAGAAGCTGGAAACACGTCCTGGACAGACTGGAACCACGTGACGGCCATGCCTGAACCACCTGCCGAGCACGGCGGACCCACCTGCCGGACACGCCAAAATCACCTGCGGGCTACGCCAGAACCACTTGGACGACTCTCCGAAATGACCTGCCGGGCATGTTGGAACCACCTCTCAGACGTGCCAGAAGCACGTGGCGGACAGTCCGGAACACCTGTTGGGCATACGCAACCACCTCTGACACGTACCAGCACCACGTGCCGTGCACGCCGGAACCACCTACCGGACAGACCGGAATCAACTTTTGGGCATGCCGGAACCACCAGTCAGATGTGCCAGAAACACGTGCCGGAGACGCCGGAACCACCTGCCGAGCATGTCGCAAGCACCTGCTCAACTCGCCTGAACCACCTGCCGGACACGCCAAAATCACCTGCCCGCTACACCAGCACCAATTCGGGGACATGCCGGAATCACGTGAGGGGCATGCCGGCACAGCCTCTCAGACTGAACCTCGTGCCGGACACCACAGAACCACCTGCCGGACACGCCGGAACCACCGGCTCGACCCGCCGGAACGACCGCTGGACATGCAAAATCACCTGCCGGCTACGCCGGAAACACTTGGCGAACACTCCGGAATCACCTGCCGGACAGACCGGAACCACCTGTCGAGCACGCCGGAGCCACCTGTTCGACTCTCTGGAACCACCTGCCGGACAGGCCAATATCAACTGCTGGCTATGCCAGAACCACCTGGGGGACGGTCCGGAATCACCTGCCAGCCATGGCGGAACCACCTCTCAGACGTACCAGAACCACCTGCCGGAGAAGCTGGAAACATGTCCTGGACAGTCTGGAACCACCTGCCGGCCAAGCCTGAACCACCTGCCAAGCACTACGGAACAACCTGCCAGAGACGCCAAAATCACCTGCGTGTTATGCCAGAACCACTTGGAGGACTCTCTGGGATGACCTGCCGGGCATGCCGGAACCACCTCTCAGACGTGCCAGAACCATGTGGCGGACAGTCCGGAATCACCTGTTGGGCATGCGCAACCACCTCTGAGACGTACCAGAACCACATGCCGTGCAGGCTGGAACCACCTACCGGACAGACCGGAATCACCTTTCGGGCATGCCGGAACCACCTGTCAGATGTGCCAGAAACACGTGCCGGAGACGCCGGAAGCACCTGCCAAGCACGTTGGAACCACCTGCTCAACTCGCCTGAACCACCTGCCGGACATGCCAAAATCACCTGCCGACTATGCCAGAACCACTTGGCGAACACTCCGGAATCACTTGCCGGGCATGCAGGAACCACCTCTCAGACATGCCAGAACCCCGTGCCAATGACCCCGGAAGCACCAGCCGAGCACGCCGGAACCACCTGCTCGACTCGCCAGAACCACCTGCCGATCACGCAAAAATCACCTGCCGGCTACGCCACAACCAGTTGGTGAACACTTTGGAATCACCTGCCAGGCTTGCTGGAACCACCTGCCAGTCATGAAAAAATCACCTGCCAACTACGCCAGAACCGCTTGGCGGACACTGCGGAAAGACCTGTCGGGCCGGCTGGAACCACATCTCAGACGTGCCAGAAACGTGTTCATGAGATGCTGGAACCACACCCCGAACAGACGGATACCACCTGCGAGAACCGCCTGAACCGCCTGCTGAGCACGCCGGAACCACCTGCTCGACTCACCGGTACCACCTCCCTGACACGCCAAAATCACCTGCTGGGTATGCCAGAACCACTTGGCGGAAACTCCGGAATCATCTGCCGGACATGCCGGAACCAGCTCTCAGACACACCAGAACCACGTGCCGGAGACGCCGGAAGCATCTGCCGAGCATGCCGGAGCCACCTGCTCGACTCGCCAGAAACACCTGCCGGACACGCCAAAATCACCTGCCGGGTATGCCAGAACCACCTGGCGGAGAAGCTGGAAACACGTCCTGGACAGACTGGAACCACGTGACGGCCATGCCTCAACCACCTGCCGAGCACGGCGGAACCACCTGCCGGACACGCCAAAATCACCTGCGGGCTACGCCAGAACCACTTGGACGACTCTCCGAAATGACCTGCCGGGCATGTTGGAACCACCTCTCAGACGTGCCAGAACCACGTGGCGGACAGTCCGGAATCACCTGTTGGGCATACGCAACCACCTCTGACACGTACCAGAACCACGTGCCGTGCACGCCGGAACCACCTACCGGACAGACCGGAATCAACTTTTGAGCATGCCGGAACCACCAGTCAGATGTGCCATAAACACGTGCCGGAGACGCCGGAAGCACCTGCCGAGCACGTCGCAACCACCTGCTCAACTCGCCGGAACCACCTGCCGGACACGCCAAAATCACCTGCCCGCTACACCAGCACCACTTCGGGGACAAGCCGGAATCACGTGAGGGGCATGCCGGCACAGCCTCTCAGACTGAACCTCGTGCCGGACACCACAGAACCACCTGCCGGACAGACCGGAACCACCTGCCGGACACGCCGGAACCACCGGCTCGACCCGCCGGAACGACCGCTGGACATGCAAAATCACCTGCCGGCTATGCCGGAAACACTTGGCGAACACTCCGGAAGCACCTGCCGGGCATGCCGGAACCACCTCTCAGATATGCCAGAACCACGTGCCAATGACCCCGGAAGCACCTGCCGAGCACGCCGGAACCACCTGCTCGACTCGCCAGAACCACCTGCCGGACACGCAGAAATCACCTGCCGGCTACGCCACAACCAGTTGGGGAACACTTCGGAATCACCTGCCGGGCTTGCTGGAACCACCTGCCGGTCATGCCAAAATCACCTGCCAACTACGCCAGTACCACTTGGCGGACACTGTGGAAACACCTGTCGGGCCGGCCGGAACCACATCTCAGACGTGCCAGAACCATGTGCATGAGATGCTGGAACCACACCTCGAACAGACGGAAAACACCTGCCAGACCCGTCTGAACAACCTGCCGAGCACGCCGGAGCCACCTGCTCGACTCGCCGGAACCACCTACCTGACATGCCCAAATCACCAGCCGGGTATGCCAGAACCACTTGGCGGACACTCCGGAATCATCTGCCGGACATGCCGGAACCAGCTCTCAGACACACCAGAACCACGTGCCGGAGACGCCGGAGGCACCTGCCGAGAATGCCGGAGCCACCTGCTCGACTCGCCAGAAACACCTGCCGGACACGCCAAAATCACCTGCCGGGTACGCCAGAACCACCTGGCGGACACTCCGAAACCACCTGTCGCGCATGCCGGAACCACCTCTCAGACATGCCGGAAGCACGTGCCGGACACGCAGGAATCACCTACCAGACAGACCGGAACCACCTGCCGAGCACGCCGGAGCCACCTGTTCGACTCGCTGGAACCACCTGCCGGACAGGCCAATATCAACTGCTGGCTATGCCAGAACCACCTGGGGGACGGTCCGGAATCACCTGCCAGCCATGCCGGAACCACCTCTCAGACGTGCCAGAACCATGTGGCGGACAGTCCGGAATCACCTGTTGGGCATGCGCAACCACCTCTGAGACGTACCAGAACCACATGCCGTGCAGGCTGGAACCAACTACCGGACAGACCGGAATCACCTTTCGGGCATGCCGGAACCACCTGTCAGATGTGCAAGAAACACGTGCCGGAGACGCCGGAAGCACCTGCCAAGCACGTTGGAACCACCTGCTCAACTCGCCTGAACCACCTGCCGGACATACCAAAATCACCTGCCGACTATGCCAGAACCACTTGGCGAACACTCCGGAATCACTTGCCGGGCATGCAGGAACCACCTCTCAGACATGCCAGAACCCCGTGCCAATGACCCCACAAGCACCAGCCGAGCACGCCGGAGCCACCTGCTCGACTCGCCAGAAACACCTGCCGGACACGCCAAAATCACCTGCCGGGTACGCCAGAACCACCTGGCGGACACTACGGAATCACCTGCCGCGCATGCCGGAACCACCTCTCAGACGTGCCGGAAGCACGTGCCGGACACGCCGGAACCACCTACCGGACAGACCGGAACCACCTGCCAAGAACGCCGGAGCCACCTGTTCGACTCGCTGGAACCACCTGCCGGACAGGCCAATATCAACTGCTGGCTATGCCAGAACCACCTGGGGGACGGTCCGGGATCACCTGCCAGCCATGGCGGAACCACCTCTCAGACGTACCAGAACCACGTGCCGGAGAAGCTGGAAACACGTCCTGGACAGACTGGAACCACGTGACGGCCATGCCTGAACCACCTGCCGAGCACGGCGGAACCACCTGCCGGACACGCCAAAATCACCTGCGGGCTACGCCAGAACCACTTGGACGACTCTCCGAAATGACCTGCCGGGCATGTTGGAACCACCTCTCAGACGTGCCAGAAGCACGTGGCGGACAGTCCGGAACACCTGTTGGGCATACGCAACCACCTCTGACACGTACCAGAACCACGTGCCGTGCACGCCGGAACCACCTAACGGACAGACCGGAATCAACTTTTGGGCATGCCGGAACCACCAGTCAGATGTGCCAGAAACACGTGCCGGAGACGCCGGAAGCACCTGCCGAGCACGTCGCAACCACCTGCTCAACTCGCCTGAACCACCTGCCGGACACCCCAAAATCACCTGCCCGCTACACCAGCACCACTTCGGGGACAAGCCGGAATCACGTGAGGGGCATGCCGGCACAGCCTCTCAGACTGAACCTCGTGCCGGACACCACAGAACCACCTGCTGGACAGACCGGAACCACCTGCCGGACACGCCGGAACCACCGGCTCGCCCCGCCGGAACGACCGCTGGACATGCAAAATCACCTGCCGGCTACGCCGGAAACACTTGGCGAACACTCCGGAATCACCTGCCGGGCATGCCGGAACCACCTCTCAGATATGCCAGAACCACGTGCCAATGACCCCAGAAGCACCTGCCGAGCACGCCGGAACCACCTGCTCGACTCGCCAGAACCACCTGCCGGACACGCAAAAATCACCTGCCGGCTACGCCACAACCAGTTGGGGAACACTTCGGAATCACCTGCCGGGCTTGCTGGAACCACCTGCCGGTCATGCCAAAATCACCTGCCAACTACGCCAGTACCACTTGGCGGACACTGTGGAAACACCTGTCGGGCCGGCCGGAACCACATCTAAGACGTGCCAGAACCATGTGCATGAGATGCTGGAACCACACCCCGAACAGACGGAAAACTCCTGCCAGACCCGTCTGAACAACCTGCCGAGCACGCCGAGCCACCTGCTCGACTCGCCGGAACCACCTACCTGACATGCCCAAATCACCAGCCGGGTATGCCAGAACCACTTGGCGGACACTCCGGAATCATCTGCCGGACATGCCGGAACCAGCTCTCAGACACAGCAGAACCAAGTGCCGGAGACGCCGGAAGCACCTGCCGAGCATGCCGGAGCCACCTGCTCGACTCGCCAGAAACACCTGCCGGACACGCCAAAATCACCTGCCGGGTACGCCAGAACCACCTGGCGGACACTCCGAAACCACCTGTCGCGCATGCCGGAACCACCTCTCAGACGTGCCGGAAGCACGTGCCGGACACGCCGGAATCACCTACCGGACAGACCGGAACCACCTGCCGAGCACGCCGGAGCCACCTGTTCGACTCGCTGGAACCACCTGCCGGACAGGCCAATATCAACTGCTGGCTATGCCAGAACCACCTGGGGGACGGTCCGGAATCACCTGCCAGCCATGGCGGAACCACCTCTCAGACGTACCAGAACCACCTGCCGGAGAAGCTGGAAACACGTCCTGGACAGTCTGGAACCACCTGACGGCCAAGCCTGAACCACCTGCCAAGCACAACGGAACAACCTGCCAGACACGCCAAAATCACCTGCGTGTTATGCCAGAACCACTTGGAGGACTCTCTGGGATGACCTGCCGGGCATGCCGGAACCACCTCTCAGACGTGCCAGAACCATGTGGCGGACAGTCCGGAATCACCTGTTGGGCATGCGCAACCACCTCTGAGACGTACCAGAACCACATGCCGTGCAGGCTGGAACCACCTACCGGACAGACCGGAATCACCTTTTGGGCATGCCGGAACCACCTGTCAGATGTGCCAGAAACACGTGCCGGAGACGCCGGAAGCACCTGCCAAGCACGTTGGAACCACCTGCTCAACTCGCCTGAACCACCTGCCGGACATGCCAAAATCACCTGCCGACTATGCCAGAACCAATTGGTGAACACTCCAGAATCACTTGCCGGGCATGCAGGAACCACCTCTCAGACATGCCAGAACCCCGTGCCAATGACCCCGGAAGCACCAGCCGAGCACGCCGGAACCACCTGCTCGACTCGCCAGAACCACCTGCCGATCACGCAAAAATCACCTGCCGGCTACGCCACAACCAGTTGGTGAACACTTTGGAATCACCTGCCAGGCTTGCTGGAACCACCTGCCGGTCATGCCAAAATCACCTGCCAACTACGCCAGGACCGCTTGGCGGACACTGCGGAAACACCTGTCGGGCCGGCTGGAACCACATCTCAGACGTGCCAGAAACGTGTTCATGAGATGCTGGAACCACACCCCGAACAGACGGATACCACCTGCCAGAACCGCCTGAACCACCTGCTGAGCACGCCGGAACCACCTGCTCGACTCACCGGTACCACCTCCCTGACACGCCAAAATCACCTGCTGGGTATGCCAGAACCACTTGGCGGAAACTCCGGAATCATCTGCCGGACATGCCAGAACCAGCTCTCAGACACACCAGAACCAAGTGCCGGAGACGCCGGAAGCACCTGCCGAGCATGCCGGAGCCACCTGTTCGACTCGCCAGAAACACCTGGCCGACACGCCAAAATCACCTGCCGGGTATGCCAGAACCACCTGGCGGACACTACGGGATCACCTGCCGCGCATGCCGGAACCAACTCTCAGACGTGCCGGAAGCACGTGCCGGACACGCCGGAATCACCTACCGGACAGACTGGAACCACCTGCAGAGCACGCCGGAGCCACCTGTTCGACTCGCTGGAACCACCTGCCGGACAGGCCAATATCAACTGCTGGCTATGCCAGAACCACCTGGGGGACGGTCCGGAATCACCTGCCAGCCATGGCGGAACCACCTCTCAGACGTACCAGAACCACCTGCCGGAGAAGCTGGAAACACGTCCTGGACAGTCTGGAACCACCTGCCGGCCAAGCCTGAACCACCTGCCAAGCACAACGGAACAACCTGCCAGACACGCCAAATTCACCTGCGTGTTATGCCAGAACCACTTGGAGGACTCTCTGGGATGACCTGCCGGGCATGCCGGAACCACCTCTCAGACGTGCCAGAACCATGTGGCGGACAGTCCGGAATCACCTGTTGGGCATGCGCAACCACCTCTGAGACGTACCAGAACCACATGCCGTGCAGGCTGGAACCACCTACCGGACAGACCGGAATCACCTTTCGGGCATGCCGGAACCACCTGTCAGATGTGCCAGAAACACGTGCCGGAGACGCCGGAAGCACCTGCCAAGCACGTTGGAACCACCTGCTCAACTCGCCTGATCCACCTGCCGGACATGCCAAAATCATCTGCCGACTATGCCAGAACCACATGGCGAACACTCCGGAATCACTTGCCGGGCATGCAGGAACCACCTGTCAGACATGCCAGAACCCCGTGCCAATGACCCCGGAAGCACCAGCCGAGCACGCCGGAGCCACCTGCTCGACTCGCCAGAAACACCTGCCAGACACGCCAAAATCACCTGCTGGGTACGCCAGAACCACCTGGCGGACACTACGTAATCACCTGCCGCGCATGCCGGAACCACCTCTCAGACGTGCCGGAAGCACGTGCCGGACACGCCGGAACCACCTACCGGACAGACCAGAACCACCTGCCAAGAACGCCGGAGCCACCTGTTCGACTCGCTGGAACCACCTTCCGGACAGGCCAATATCAACTGCTGGCTATGCCAGAACCACCTGGGGGACAGTCCGGGATCACCTGCCAGCCATGGCGGAACCACCTCTCAGACGTACCAGAACCACCTGCCGGAGAAGCTGGAAACACGTCCTGGACAGACTGGAACCACGTGACGGCCATGCCTGAACCACCTGCCGAGCACGGCGGAACCACCTGCCGGACACGCCAAAATCACCTGCGGGCTACGCCAGAACCACTTGGACGACTCTCCGAAATGACCTGCCGGGCATGTTGGAACCACCTCTCAGACGTGCCAGAACCACGTGGCGGACAGTCCGGAATCACCTGTTGGGCATACGCAACCACCTCTGACACGTACCAGAACCACGTGCCGTGCACGCCGGAACCACCTACCGGACAGACCGGAATCAACTTTTGGGCATGCCGGAACCACCAGTCAGATGTGCCAGAAACACGTGCCGGAGACGCCGGAAGCACCTGCCGAGCACGTCGCAACCACCTGCTCAACTCGCCGGAACCACCTGCCGGACACGCCAAAATCACCTGCCCGCTACACCAGCACCACTTCGGGGACAAGCCGGAATCACGTGAGGGGCATGCCGGCACAGCCTCTCAGACTGAACCTCGTGCCGGACACCACAGAACCACCTGCCGGACAGACCGGAACCACCTGCCGGACACGCCGGAACCACCGGCTCGACCCGCCGGAACGACCGCTGGACATGCAAAATCACCTGCCGGATATGCCGGAAACACTTGGCGAACACTCCGGAAGCACCTGCCGGGCATGCCGGAACCACCTCTCAGATATGCCAGAACCACGTGCCAATGACCCCGGAAGCACCTGCCGAGCACGCCGGAACCACCTGCTCGACTCGCCAGAACCACCTGCCGGACACGCAGAAATCACCTGCCGGCTACGCCACAACCAGTTGGGGAACACTTCGGAATCACCTGCCGGGCTTGCTGGAACCACCTGCCGGTCATGCCAAAATCACCTGCCAACTACGCCAGTACCACTTGGCGGACACTGTGGAAACACCTGTCGGGCCGGCCGGAACCACATCTCAGACGTGCCAGAACCATGTGCATGAGATGCTGGAACCACACCTCGAACAGACGGAAAACACCTGCCAGACCCGTCTGAACAACCTGCCGAGCACGCCGGAGCCACCTGCTCGACTCGCCGGAACCACCTACCTGACATGCCCAAATCACCAGCCGGGTATGCCAGAACCACTTGGCGGACACTCCGGAATCATCTGCCGGACATGCCGGAACCAGCTCTCAGACACACCAGAACCACGTGCCGGAGACGCCGGAGGCACCTGCCGAGAATGCCGGAGCCACCTGCTCGACTCGCCAGAAACACCTGCCGGACACGCCAAAATCACCTGCCGGGTACGCCAGAACCACCTGGCGGACACTCCGAAACCACCTGTCGCGCATGCCGGAACCACCTCTCAGACATGCCGGAAGCACGTGCCGGACACGCAGGAATCACCTACCAGACAGACCGGAACCACCTGCCGAGCACGCCGGAGCCACCTGTTCGACTCGCTGGAACCACCTGCCGGACAGGCCAATATCAACTGCTGGCTATGCCAGAACCACCTGGGGGACGGTCCGGAATCACCTGCCAGCCATGCCGGAACCACCTCTCAGACGTGCCAGAACCATGTGGCGGACAGTCCGGAATCACCTGTTGGGCATGCGCAACCACCTCTGAGACGTACCAGAACCACATGCCGTGCAGGCTGGAACCAACTACCGGACAGACCGGAATCACCTTTCGGGCATGCCGGAACCACCTGTCAGATGTGCAAGAAACACGTGCCGGAGACGCCGGAAGCACCTGCCAAGCACGTTGGAACCACCTGCTCAACTCGCCTGAACCACCTGCCGGACATACCAAAATCACCTGCCGACTATGCCAGAACCACTTGGCGAACACTCCGGAATCACTTGCCGGGCATGCAGGAACCACCTCTCAGACATGCCAGAACCCCGTGCCAATGACCCCACAAGCACCAGCCGAGCACGCCGGAGCCACCTGCTCGACTCGCCAGAAACACCTGCCGGACACGCCAAAATCACCTGCCGGGTACGCCAGAACCACCTGGCGGACACTACGGAATCACCTGCCGCGCATGCCGGAACCACCTCTCAGACGTGCCGGAAGCACGTGCCGGACACGCCGGAACCACCTACCGGACAGACCGGAACCACCTGCTAAGAACGCCGGAGCCACCTGTTCGACTCGCTGGAACCACCTGCCGGACAGGCCAATATCAACTGCTGGCTATGCCAGAACCACCTGGGGGACGGTCCGGGATCACCTGCCAGCCATGGCGGAACCACCTCTCAGACGTACCAGAACCACCTGCCGGAGAAGCTGGAAACACGTCCTGGACAGACTGGAACCACGTGACGGCCATGCCTGAACCACCTGCCGAGCACGGCGGAACCACCTGCCGGACACGCCAAAATCACCTGCGGGCTACGCCAGAACCACTTGGACGACTCTCCGAAATGACCTGCCGGGCATGTTGGAACCACCTCTCAGACGTGCCAGAAGCACGTGGCGGACAGTCCGGAACACCTGTTGGGCATACGCAACCACCTCTGACACGTACCAGAACCACGTGCCGTGCACGCCGGAACCACCTACCGGACAGACCGGAATCAACTTTTGGGCATGCCGGAACCACCAGTCAGATGTGCCAGAAACACGTGCCGGAGACGCCGGAAGCACCTGCCGAGCACGTCGCAACCACCTGCTCAACTCGCCTGAACCACCTGCCGGACACGCCAAAATCACCTGCCCGCTACACCAGCACCACTTCGGGGACAAGCCGGAATCACGTGAGGGGCATGCCGGCACAGCCTCTCAGACTGAACCTCGTGCCGGACACCACAGAACCACCTGCCGGACAGACCGGAACCACCTGCCGGACACGCCGGAACCACCGGCTCGCCCCGCCGGAACGACCGCTGGACATGCAAAATCACCTGCCGGCTACGCCGGAAACACTTGGCGAACACTCCGGAATCACCTGCCGGGCATGCCGGAACCACCTCTCAGATATTCCAGAACCACGTGCCAATGACCCCGGAAGCACCTGCCGAGCACGCCGGAACCACCTGCTCGACTCGCCAGAACCACCTGCCGGACACGCAAAAATCACCTGCCGGCTACGCCACAACCAGTTGGGGAACACTTCGGAATCACCTGCCGGGCTTGCTGGAACCACCTGCCGGTCATGCCAAAATCACCTGCCAACTACGCCAGTACCACTTGGCGGACACTGTGGAAACACCTGTCGGGCCGGCCGGAACCACATCTCAGACGTGCCAGAACCATGTGCATGAGATGCTGGAACCACACCCCGAACAGACGGAAAACACCTGCCAGACCCGTCTGAACAACCTGCCGAGCACGCCGGAGCCACCTGCTCGACTCGCCGGAACCACCTACCTTACATGCCCAAATCACCAGCCGGGTATGCCAGAACCACTTGGCGGACACTCCGGAATCATCTGCCGGACATGCCGGAACCAGCTCTCAGACATGCCAGAACCCCGTGCCAATGAACCCGGAAGCACCAGCCGAGCACGCCAGAACAACCTGCTCGACTCGCCAGAACCACCTGCCGATCACGCAAAAATCACCTGCCGGCTACGCCACAACCAGTTGGTGAACACTTTGGAATCACCTGCCAGGCTTGCTGGAACCACCTGCCAGTCATGCCAAAATCACCTGCCAACTACGCCAGGACCGCTTGGCGGACACTGCGGAAACACCTGTCGGGCCGGCTGGAACCACATCTCAGACGTGCCAGAAACGTGTTCATGAGATGCTGGAACCACACCCCGAACAGACGGATACCACCTGCGAGAACCGCCTGAACCACCTGCTGAGCACGCCGGAACCACCTGCTCGACTCACCGGTACCACCTCCCTGACACGCCAAAATCACCTGCTGGGTATGCCAGAACCACTTGGCGGAAACTCCGGAATCATCTGCCGGACATGCCGGAACCAGCTCTCAGACACACCAGAACCAAGTGCCGGAGACGCCGGAAGCACCTGCCGAGCATGCCGGATCCACCTGTTCGACTCGCCAGAAACACCTGGCCGACACGCCAAAATCACCTGCCGGGTATGCCAGAACCACCTGGCAGACACTACGGAATCACCTGCCGCGCATGCCGGAACCACCTCTCAGAAAAGATGCTCAACATCATTAGCTATCAGGGAAATGCAAATCAAAACTAC
>NW_027226941.1:0-13147 GCF_037783145.1 Equus przewalskii
TCCCCAAAGCATCTTGCTTCCAGCTCTTTGGGAAGCTAAGAAACAACTCGCTCTGCACAGTGCTCTTACAGCCTACCGGGAACATCTCTTACAAAGGCCTGTGAAACGCAGTTTCTTTGCAGGCCTGAGCTGGCTGAAGTAGAACTTCTGCTCTGGGTGTGCTACATTGGCCTAGAGCTGAAAGGCACAACGTGCAGGCTTCTTTCCAAAGGGGGAGTTGGGCCCCAAAGCATCTTGCTTCCAGCTCTTTGGGAAGCTAAGAAACAACTCGCTCTGCGCAGTGCTCTTACAGCCTACCGGGAACATCTCTTACAAAGGAGTGTGAAACGCAGTTTCTTTGCAGGGCTGATCTGGCTGAAGTAGAACCTCTGCTCTGGGTTTGCTACATGGCCCTAGAGCTGAAAGGCACAACGTGCAGGCTTCTTTCCAAAGGGCGAGTTGGGCCCCAAATCATCTTGCTTCCAGCTCTTTGGGAAGCTAAGAAACAACTCGCTCTGCACAGTGCTCTTACAGCCTACCGGGAACATCTCTTACAAAGGCCTGTGAAACGCAGTTTCTTTGCAGGCCTGATCTGGCTGAAGTAGAACTTCTGCTCTGGGTGTGCTACTTTGCCCTAGAGCTGAAAGGCACAACGTGCAGGCTTCTTTCCAAAGGGCGAGTTGGGCCCCACAGCATCTTGCTTCCAGCTCTTTGGGAAGCTAGGAAACAACTCGCTCTGCGCAGTGCTCTTACAGCCTACCGGGAACATCTCTTACAAAGGCCTGTGAAACGCAGTTTCCTTGCAGGCCTAATCTGGCTGAAGTAGAACTTCTGCTCTGGGTGTGCTACATTGCCCTAGAGCTGAAAGGCACAATGTGCAGGCTTCTTTCCAAAGGGCGAGTAGGGCCCCAAAGCATCTTGCTTCCATCTCTTTGGAAAGCTAAGAAACAACTCGCTCTGCACAGTGCTCTTACAGCCTACCGGGAACATCTCTTAAAAAGGGCTGTGAAACGCAGTTTCTTTGCATGCCTGAACTGCCTGAAGTAGAACTTCTGCTCTGGGTGTGCTACATTGCCCTAGAGCTGAAAGGCACAACGTGCAGGCTTCTTTCCAAAGGGCGAGTTGGGCCCCACAGCATCTTGCTTCCAGCTCTTTGGGAAGCTAAGAACCAACTCGCTCTGCACAGTGCTCTTACAGCCTATCGGGAACATCTCTTACCAAGGCCTGTAATACGCAGTTTCTTTGCAGGCCTGATCTGGCTGAAGTAGAACTTCTGCTCTGGGTGTGCTACATTGGCCTAGAGCTGAAAGGCACAACGTGCAGGCTTCTTTCCAAAGGGCGAGTAGGGCCACAAAGCATCTTGCTTCCAGCTCTTTGGGAAGCTAAGAAACAACTCGTTCTGCACAGGGCTCTTACAGCCTACCGGGAACATCTCTTACAAAGGCCTGTGAAACGCAGTTTCTTTGCAGGCCTGATCAGGTTGAAGTAGATCTTCTGCTCTGTGTGTGCTACATGGCCCTAGAGCTGAAAGGCACAACGTGCAGGCTTCTTTCCAAAGGGCGAGTTGGGCCCCAAAGCATCTTGCTTCCAGCTCTTTGGGAAGCTAAGAAACAACTCGCTCTGCGCAGTGCCCTTACAGCCTACTGTGAACATCTCTTACAAAGGCCTGTGAAACGCAGTTTCTTTGCAGGCCTGATCAGGTTGAAGTAGATCTTCTGCTCTGTGTGTGCTACATGGCCCTAGGGCTGAAAGACACAACGTGCAGGCTTCTTTCCAAAGGGCGAGTTGGGCCCCAAAGCATCTTGCTTCCAGCTCTTTGGGAAGCTAAGAAACAACTCGCTCTGCGCAGTGCTCTTACAGCCTACCGGGAACATCTCTTCCAAAGGCCTGTGAAACGCACTTTCTTTGCAGGCCTGATCTGGCTGAAGTAGAACTTCTGCTCTGGGTGTGCTACATGGCCCTAGAGCTGAAAGGCGCAACGTGCAGGCTTCATTCCAAAGGGCGAGTTGGGCCCCAAAGCATCTTGCTTCCAGCTCTTTGGGAAGCTAAGAAACAACTCACTCTGCACAGTGCTCTTACAGCCTACTGGGAACATCTATTACAAAGGCCTGTGAAACGCAGTTTCTTTGCAGGCCTGATCTGGCTGAAGTAGAACTTCTGCTCTGGGTGTGCTACATTGGCATAGAGCTGAAAGGCTTAACGTGCAGGCTTCTTTGCAAAGGGCGAGTTGGGCCCCAAAGCATCTTGCTTCCAGCTCTTTTGGAAGATAAGAAACAACTCGCTCTGCACAGTGCTCTTACAGCCTACCGGGAGCATCACTTACAAAGGCCTGTGAAACGCAGTTTCTTTGCAGGCCTGATCTGGCTGAAGTAGAACTTCTGGTCTGGGTGTGCTACATTGGCATAGAGCTGAAAGGCTCAAAATGCAGGCTTCTTTCCAAAGGGCGTGTTGGGCCCCAAAGCATCTTGCTTCCAGCTCTTTTGGAAGCTAAGAAACAACTCGCTCTGCACAGTGCTCTTATAGCCTACCGGGAGCATCTCTTACAAAGGCCTGTGAAACGCAGTTTCTTTGCAGGCCTGATCTGGCTGAAGTAGAACTTCTGCTCTGGGTGTGCTACATTGCCCTAGAGCTGAAAGGCACAACGTGCAGGCTTCTTTCCAAAGGGCGAGTTGGGCCCCAAAGCATCTTGCTTCCAGCTCTTTGGGAAGCTAAGAAACAACTCGCTGAGCGCAGTGCTCTTACAGCCTACCGGTAGCATCTCTTACAAAGGCCTGTGAAACGCAGTTTCTTTGCAGGCCTGAGCTGGCTGAAGTAGAACTTCTGCTCTGGGTGTGCTACATTGCCCTAGAGCTGAAAGGCACAACGTGCAGGCTTCTTTCCAAAGGGCGAGTTGGGCCCCACAGCATCTTGCTTCCAGCTATTTGGGAAGCTAAGGAACAACTCGCTGTGCGCAGTTCTCTTACAGCCTACCGGGAACATCTCTTACAAAGACCTGTGAAACGCAGTTTCTTTGCAGGCCTGATCTGGCTGAAGTAGAACTTCTGCTCTGGGTGTGCTACATGGCCCTAGAGCTGAAAGTCACAACGTGCAGGCTTCTTTCCAAAGGGCGAGTTGGGCCCCAAAGCATCTTGCTTCCAGCTCTTTGGGAAGCTAAGAAACAACTCGCTCTGCGCAGTGCTCTTACAGCTTACCGGGAACATGTCTTACAAAGGACTGTGAAACGCAGTTTCTTTGCAGGGCTGATCTGGCTGAAGTAGAACTTCTGCTCTTGGTGTGGTACATGGCCCTAGAGCTGAAAGGCACAACGTGCAGGCTTCTTTCCAAAGGGCGAGTAGGGCCCCAAAGCATCTTGCTTCCATCTCTTTGGAAAGCTAAGAAACAACTCGCTCTGCACAGTGCTCTTACAGCCTACCGGGAACATCTCTTACAAAGGCCTGTGAAACGCAGTTTCTTTGCAGGCCTCATCTGGCTGAAGTAGAACTTCTGCTCTGGGTGTGCTACATGGCCCTAGAGCTGAAAGGCACAACGTGCAGGCTTCTTTCCAAAGGGCGAGTTGGGCCCCAAAGCATCTTGCTTCCAGCTCTTTGGGAAGCTAAGAAACAACTCGCTCTGCACAGGGCTCTTACAGCCTACCGGGAACATCTCTTACAAAGGCCTGTGAAACGCAGTTTCTTTGCAGGCCTGATCAGGTTGAAGTAGATCTTCTGCTCTGTGTGTGCTACATGGCCCTAGAGCTGAAAGGCACAACGTGCAGGCTTCTTTCCAAAGGGCGAGTTGGGCCCCAAAGCATCTTGCTTCCAGCTCTTTGGGAAGCTAAGAAACAACTCGCTCTGTGCAGTGCCCTTACACCCTACGGGGAACATCTCTTACAAAGGCCTGTGAAACGCAGTTTCTTTGCAGGCCTGATCAGCTTGAAGTAGATCTTCTGCTCTGTGTGTGCTACATGGCCCTAGAGCTGAAAGGCACAACGTGCAGGCTTCTTTCCAAAGGGCGAGTTGGGCCCCAAAGCATCTTGCTTCCAGCTCTTTGGGAAGCTAAGAAACAACTCGCTCTGCGCAGTGCTCTTACAGCCTACCGGGAACATCTCTTCCAAGGGCCTGTGAAACGCACTTTCTTTGCAGGCCTGATCTGGCTGAAGTAGAACTTCTGCTCTGGGTGTGCTACATTGGCATAGAGCTGAAAGGCTCAAAATGCAGGCTTCTTTCCAAAGGGCGTGTTGGGCCCCAAAGCATCTTTCTTCCAGCTCTTTGGGAAGCTAAGAAACAACTCGCTCTGCACAGTGCTCTTACAGCCTACCGGGAGCATCACTTACAAAGGCCTGTGAAATGCAGTTTCTTTGCAGGCCTGATCTGGCTGAAGTAGAACTTCTGGTCTGGGTGTGCTACATTGGCATAGAGCTGAAAGGCTCAACGTGCAGGCTTCTTTCCAAAGGGTGTGTTGGGCCCCAAAGCATCTTGCTTCCAGCTCTTTTGGAAGCGAAGAAACAACTCGCTCTGCACAGTGCTCTTACAGCCTACCGGGAGCATCACTTACAAAGGCCTGTGAAATGCAGTTTCTTTGCAGGCCTGATCTGGCTGAAGTAGAACTTTTGCTCTGGGTGTGCTACATTGCCCTAGAGCTGAAAGGCACAACGTGCAGACTTCTTTCCAAAGGCGAGTAGTGCCCCAAAGCATCTTGCTTCCAGCTCTTTGGGAAGCTAAGGAACAACTCGCTGTGCGCAGTTCTCTTACAGCCTAACGGGAACATCTCTTACAAAGACCTGTGAAACGCAGTTTCTTTGCAGGCCTGATCTGGCTGAAGTAGAACTTCTGCTCTGGGTGTGCTACATGGCCCTAGAGCTGAAAGTCACAACGTGCAGGCTTCTTTCCAAAGGGCGAGTTGGGCCCCAAAGCATCTTGCTTCCAGCTCTTTGGGAAGCTAAGAAACAACTCGCTCTGCGCAGTGCTCTTACAGCTTACCGGGAACATGTCTTACAAAGGACTGTGAAACGCAGTTTCTTTGCAGGGCTGATCTGGCTGAAGTAGAACTTCTGCTCTTGGTGTGGTACATGGCCCTAGAGCTGAAAGGCACAACGTGCAGGCTTCTTTCCAAAGGGCCAGTAGGGCCCCAAAGCATCTTGCTTCCATCTCTTTGGAAAGCTAAGAAACAACTCGCTCTGCACAGTGCTCTTACAGCCTACCGGGAACATCTCTTACAAGGGAATGTGAAACGCAGTTTCTTTGCAGGCCTGAAGTGCCTGAAGTAGAACTTCTGCTCTGGGTGTGCTACATGGCCCTAGAGCTGAAAGGCACAACGTGCAGGCTTCTTTCCAAAGGGCGAGTTGGGCCCCAAAGCATCTTGCTTCCAGCTCTTTGGGAAGCTAAGAAACAACTCGCTCTGCACAGGGCTCTTACAGCCTACCGGGAACATCTCTTACAAAGGCCTGTGAAACGCAGTTTCTTTGCAGGCCTGATCAGGTTGAAGTAGATCTTCTGCTCTGTGTGTGCTACATGGCCCTAGAGCTGAAAGACACAACGTGCAGGCTTCTTTCCAAAGGGCGAGTTGGGCCCCAAAGCATCTTGCTTCCAGCTCTTTGGGAAGCTAAGAAACAACTCGCTCTGTGCAGTGCCCTTACACCCTACGGGGAATATCTCTTACAAAGGCCTGTGAAACGCAGTTTCTTTGCAGGCCTGATCAGGTTGAAGTAGATCTTCTGCTCTGTGTGTGCTACATGGCCCTAGAGCTGAAAGGCACAACGTGCAGGCTTCTTTCCAAAGGGCGAGTTGGGCCCCAAAGCATCTTGCTTCCAGCTCTTTGGGAAGCTAAGAAACAACTCGCTCTGCGCAGTGCTCTTACAGCCTACCGGGAACATCTCTTCCAAAGGCCTGTGAAACGCACTTTCTTTGCAGGCCTGATCTGGCTGAAGTAGAACTTCTGCTCTGGGTGTGCTACATTGCCCTAGAGCTAAAAGGCACAACGTGCAGGCTTCTTTCCAAAGGGCGAGTTGGGCCCCAAAGCATCTTGCTTCCAGCTCTTTGGGAAGCTAAGAAACAACTCGCTCTGCACAGTGCTCTTACAGCCTACCGGGAACATCTCTTACAATGGCCTGTGAAACGCAGTTTCTTTGCAGGCCTGATCTGGCTGAAGTAGAACTTCTGCTCTGGGTGTGCTACATTGGCATAGAGCTGAAAGGGTCAACGTGCAGGCTTCTTTCCTAAGGGCGAGTTGGGCCGTAAAGCATCTTGCTTCCAGCTCTTTTGGAAGCTAAGAAACAACTCGCTCTGCACAGTGCTCTTACAGCCTACCGGGAACATCTCTTACAAAGGCCTGTGAAACGCAGTTTCTTTGCAGGCCTGATCTGGCTGAAGTAGAACTTCTGCTCTGGGTGTGCTACATTGCCCTAGAGCTGAAAGGCACAACGTGCAGGCTTCTTTGCAAAGGGCGAGTTGGGCCCCACAGCATCTTGCTTCCAGCTCTTTGGGAAGCTAAGAAACAACTCGCTCTGTGCAGTGCTCTTACAGCCTACCGGGAACATCTCTTACAAAGGCCTGTGAAACGCAGTTTCCTTGCAGGCCTGATATTGCTGAAGTAGAACTTCTGCTCTGGGTGTGCTACATGGCCCTAGAGCTGAAAGGCGCAACGTGCAGGCTTCTTTCCAAGGGCGAGTTGGGCCCCAAAGCATCTTGCTTCCGGCTCTCTGGGAAGCTAAGAAACAACTCGCTCTGCACAGTGCTCTAACAGCCTACCGGGAGCATCACTTACAAAGGCTTCTGAAGTGCAGTTTCTTTGCAGGACTGATCTGGCTGAAATAGAACTTCTGCTCTGGGTGTGCTACATTGCCCTAGAGCTGAAAGGCACAACGTGCAGGCTTCTGTCCAAGGGGCGAGTTGGGCCCCAAAGCATCTTGCTTCCAGCTCTTTGGGAAGCTAAGAAACAACTCGCTCTGCACAGTGCTCTTACAGCCTACCGGGAACATCACTTACAAAGGCCTGTGAAATGCAGTTTCTTTGCAGGCCTGATATGGCTGAAGTAGAACTTCTGCTCTGGGTGTGCTACATGGCCCTAGAGCTGAAAGGCACAACGTGCAGGCTTCTTTCCAAAGGGCGAGTTGGGCCCCAGAGCATCTTGCTTCCAGATCTTTGGGAAGCTAAGAAACAACTCCCTCTGCGCAGTGCTCTTGCAGCCTACCGGGAACATCTCTTACAAAGGCCTGAGAAATGCAGTTTCTTTGCAGGCCTGATCTGGCTGAAGTAGAACTTCTGCTCTGGATGTGCTACATGGCCCTAGAGCTGAAAGGCACAACGTGCAGGCTTCTTTGCAAAGGGCGAGTTGGGCCCCAAAGCATCATGCTTCCAGCTCTTTGGGAAGTTAAGAAACAACTCGCTCTGCACAGTCCTCTTACAGCCTACCGGGAACATCTCTTACAAAGGCCTGTGAAACGCAGCTTCTTTGCAGGCCTGATCTGGCTGAAGTAGAACTTCTGCTCTGGGTGTGCTACATTGCCCTAGAGCTGAAACTCACAACGTGCAGGCTTCTTTCCAAAGGGCGAGTTGGGCCCCAAAGCGTCTTGCTTCCAGTTCTTTGGGAAGCTAAGAAACAACTCGCTCTGCACAGTGCTCTTACAGCCTACCGGGAACATCTCTTACAAAGGCCTGTGAAACGCAGTTTCTTTGCAGGCCTGATCTGGCTGAAGTAGAACTTCTGGTCTGGGTGTGCTACATTGGCCTAGAGCTGAAAGGCACAACGTGCAGGCTTCTTTCCTAAAGGCGAGTTGGGCCCCAAAGCATCTTGCTTCCAGCTCTTTGGGAAGCTAAGAAACAACTCGCTCTGCTCAGAGCTCTTACAGCCTACCGGGAACATCTCTTACAAAGGCCTGTGAAACGCAGTTTCTTTGCAGGCCTCATCTGGCTGAAGTAGAACTTCTGCTCTGGGTGTGCTACATGGCCCAAGAGCTGAAAGGCACAACGTGCAGGCTTCTTTCCAAAGGGCGAGTAGGGCCCCAAAGCATCTTGCTTCCAGCTCTTTGGGAAGCTAAGAAACAACTCACTCTGCACAGTTCTCTTACAGCCTACCGGGAACATCTCTTACAAAGGCCTGTGAAACGCAGTTTCTTTGCAAGCCTGATCTGACTGAAGTAGAACTTCTGCTCTGGGTGTGCTACATTGCCCTAGAGCTGAAAGGCACAACGTGCAAGGCTCTTTCCTAAGGGCGAGTTGGGCCCCAAAGCATCTTGCTTCCAGCTCTTTGGGAAGCTAAGAAACAACTCGCTCTGCACAGTGCTCTTACAGCCTACCGGGAACATCTCTTACAAAGGCCTGTGAAACGCAGTTTCTTTGCACGCCTGAGCTGGCTGAAGTAGAACTTCTGCTCTGGGTGTGCTACATTGCCCTAGAGCTGAAAGGCACAACGTGCATGCTTCTTTTCAAAAGGCGAGTTGGGCCCCAAAGCATCTTGCTTCCAGCTCTTTGGGAAGCTAAGAAACACCTCGCTCTGCGCAGTGCTCTTACAGCCTACTGGGAACATCTCTTACAAAGGCCTGTGAAACGTAGTTTCTTTGCAGGCCTGATCTGGCTGAAGTAGAACTTCTGCACTGGGTGTGCTACATGGCCCTAGAGCTGAAAGGCACAACGTGCAGGCTTCTTTCCAAAGGGCGAGTTGGGCCCCAAAGCATCTTGCTTCCAGCTCTTTGGGAAGCTTAGAAAAAACTCGCTGTGCGCAGTGCTCTTACAGCCTACCGGGAACACCTCTTACAAAGGCCTGTGAAACGCAGTTTCTTTGCAGGCCTGATCTGGCTGAAGTAGAACTTCTGCTCTGGGTGTGCTACATTGTGCTAGAGCTGAAAGACTCAACCTGCAGGCTATTTTCCAAAGGCGAGTTGGGCCACAAAGTATCTTGCTTCCAGCTCTTTGGGAAGCTAAGAAACAACTCGCTGTGCGCAATGCTCTTACAGCCTACCGGGAACATCTCTTACAAAGGCCTGTGAAACGCAGTTTCTTTGCAGGCCTGATCTGGCTGAAGTAGAACTTCTGCTCTGGGTGTGCTACATGGCCCAAGAGCTGAAAGGCACAACGTGCAGGCTTCTTTCCAAAGGGCGAGTAGGGCCCCAAAGCATCTTGCTTCCAGCTCTTTGGGAAGCTAAGAAACAACTCACTCTGCACAGTTCTCTTACAGCCTACCGGGAACATCTCTTACAAAGGCCTGTGAAACGCAGTTTCTTTGCAAGCCTGATCTGACTGAAGTAGAACTTCTGCTCTGGGTGTGCTACATTGCCCTAGAGCTGAAAGGCACAACGTGCAAGGCTCTTTCCTAAGGGCGAGTTGGGCCCCAAAGCATCTTGCTTCCAGCTCTTTGGGAAGCTAAGAAACAACTCGCTCTGCACAGTGCTCTTACAGCCTACCGGGAACATCTCTTACAAAGGCCTGTGAAACGCAGTTTCTTTGCAGGCCTGATCTGGCTGAAGTAGAACTTCTGCTCTGGGTGTGCTACATGGCCCTAGAGCTGAAAGGCACAACGTGCAGGCTTCTTTCCAAAGGGCGAGTTGGGCCCCTAAGCATCTTGCTTCCAGATCTTTGGGAAGCTAAGAAACAACTCGCTCTGCAAGATGCTCTTACAGCCTACCGGGAACATCTCTTACAAAGGCCTGTGAAACGCACTTTCTTTGCAGGCCTGATGTGGCTGAACTAGAACTTCTGCTTTGGGTGTGCTACATGGCCCTAGAGCTGAAAGGCAAACCGTGCAGGCTTCTTTCCAAAGGGCGAGTTGGGCGCCAAAGCATCTTGCTTCCAGCTCTTTGGAAAGCTAAGAAACAACTCGCTCTGCACAGTGCTCTTACAGCCTACCAGGAACATCTCTTACAAAGGCCTGTGAAACGCTCTTTCTTTGCAGGCCTGATCTGGCTTAAGTAGAACTTCTGCTCTGGGTGTGATACATTGCCCTAGAGTTGAAAGTCCCAACGTGCAGGCTTCTTTCAAAAGGGCGAGTTGGGCCCCAAAGCATCTTGCTTCCAGCTCTTTGGGAAGCTAAGAAACAACTCGCTCTGTACAGTGCTCTTACAGCCTACCAGGAACATCTCTTACAAAGGCATGTGAAACGCAGTTTCTTTGCAGGCCTGAGCTGGCTGAAGTAGAACTTCTGCTCTGGGTGTGCTACATTGCCCTAGAGCGGAAAGGCACAACGTGCAGGCTTCTTTCCAAAGGGCAAGTTGGGCCCCACAGCATCTTGCTTCCAGCTCTTTGGGAAGCTAAGAAAGAACTCGCTCTGCGCAGTGCTCTTACAGCCTACCTGGAACATCTCTTACAAAGGCCTGTGAAACGCAGTTTCTTTGCAGGCCTGATCTGGCTGAAGTAGAACTTCTGCTCTGGGTGTGCTACATGGCCCTAGAGCTGAAAGGCACAACGTGCAGGCTTCTTTCCAAAGGGCGAGTTGGGCCGCAAATCATCTTGCTTACAGCTCTTTGGGAAGCTAAGAAACAACTCGCTCTGCACAGTGCTCTTACAGCCTACCGGGAACATCTCTTACAAAGGCCTGTGAAACGCAGTTTCTTTGCAGGCCTGATCTGGCTGAAGTAGAACTTCTGCTCTGGGTGTCCTACATGGCCCTAGAGCTGAAAGGCACAACGTGCAGGCTTCTTTCCTTAGGGCGAGTTGGGCCGCAAATCATCTTGCTTCCAGCTCTTTGGGAAGCTAAGAACCAACTCGCTCTGCACAGTGCTCTTACAGCCTACCGGGAACATCTCTTACAAAGGCCTGTGAAACGCAGTTTCTTTGCACGCCTGAGCTGGCTGAAGTAGAACTTCTGCTCTGGGTGTGCTACATTGCCCTAGAGCTGAAAGGCACAACGTGCATGCTTCTTTTCAAAAGGCGAGTTGGGCCCCAAAGCATCTTGCTTCCAGCTCTTTGGGAAGCTAAGAAACACCTCGCTCTGCGCAGTGCTCTTACAGCCTACTGGGAACATCTCTTACAAAGGCCTGTGAAACGTAGTTTCTTTGCAGGCCTGATCTGGCTGAAGTAGAACTTCTGCACTGGGTGTGCTACATGGCCCTAGAGCTGAAAGGCACAACGTGCAGGCTTCTTTCCAAAGGGCGAGTTGGACCCCAAAGCATCTTGCTTCCAGCTCTTTGGGAAGCTTAGAAAAAACTCGCTGTGCGCAGTGCTCTTACAGCCTACCGGGAACACCTCTTACAAAGGCCTGTGAAACGCAGTTTCTTTGCAGGCCTGATCTGGCTGAAGTAGAACTTCTGCTCTGGGTGTGCTACATGGCCCTAGAACTGAAAGGCACCACGTGCAGGCTTCTTTCCAAAGGGCGAGTTGGGCCCCACAGCATCTTGCTTCCAGCTCTTTGGGAAGCTAAGAAACAACTCGCTCTGCGCAGTTCTCTTCCAGCCGCCCGGGAACATCTCTTACAAAGGCCTGTGAAACGCAGTTTCTTTGCAGGCCTGATCTGGCTGAAGTAGAACTTCTGCTCTGGGTGTGCTACATGGCCCTAGAGCTGAAAGGCACAACGTGCAGGCTTCTTTCCAAAGGGCAAGTTGGGCCCCACAGCATCTTCCTTCCAGCTCTTTGGGAAGCTAAGAAACAACTCGCTCTGCGCAGTCCTCTTACAGCCTACTGGGAACATCTCTTACAAAGGCCTGTGAAACGCAGTTCCTTTGCAGGCCTGATCTGGCTGAAGTAGAACTTCTGCTCTGGGTGTGCTACATGGCCCTAGAGCTGAAAGGCACAACGTGCAGGCTTCTTTCCAAAGGGCGATTTGGTCAACAAAGCATCTTGCTTCCAGCTCTTTGGGAAGCTAAGAAACATCTCGCTGTGCGCAGTGCTCTTACAGCCTACCGGGAACATATCTTACAAAGGACTGTGAAACGCAGTTTCTTTGCAGGCCTGATGTGGCTGAAGTAGAACTTCTGCAATGCGTGTGCTACATGGCCCTAGAGATGAAAGGCACAACGTGCATGCTTCTTTCCAAAGGGTGAGTTGGGCCGCAAAACATCCTGCTTCCAGCTCTTTGGGAAGCTAAGAAACAACTCGCTCTGCACAGTGCTCTTACAGCCTACAGGGAACATCTCTTACAAACGTCTGTGAAACGCAGTTTCTTTGCAGGCATGATCTGGCTGAAGTAGAACTTCTGCAATGCGTGTGCTACATGGCCCTAGAGATGAAAGGCACAACGTGCAGGCTTCTTTCCAAAGGGCGAGTTGGGCCCCAAAGCATCTTGCTTCCAGCTCTTTGGGAAGCTAAGAAACAACTCGCTCTGCACAGTGCTCTTACAGCCTACCGGGAACATCTCTTACAAAGGCCTGTGAAACGCAGTTTCTTTGCACGCCTGAGCTGGCTGAAGTAGAACTTCTGCTCTGGGTGTGCTACATTGCCCTAGAGCTGAAAGGCACAACGTGCATGCTTCTTTTCAAAAGGCGAGTTGGGCCCCAAAACATCTTGCTTCCAGCTCTTTGGGAAGCTAAGAAACAACTCGCTGTGCGCAATGCTCTTACAGCCTACCGGGAACATCTCTTACAAAAGCCTGTGAAACGCAGTTTCTTTGCAGGCCTGATCTGGCTCAAGTAGAACTTCTGCTCTGGGTGTGCTACATGGCCCTAGAGGTGAAAGTGACAACGTGCAGGCTTCTTTCCAAAGGGCGAGTTGGGCCCCAAAGCATCTTGCTTCCAGCTCTTTGGGAAGCTAAGGAACAACTCGCTCTGCACAGTGCTCTTATAGCATACCGGGAACATCTCTTACAAACGTCTGTGAAACGCAGTTTCTTTGCAGGCCTGAGCTGGCTGAAGTAGAACTTCTGCTCGGGGTGTGCTACATTGCCCTAGAGCAGAAAGGCACAACGTGCATGATTCTTTCCGATGGGCGAGTTTGGCCGCAAAGCATCTTGCTTCCACCTCTTTGGGAAGCTAAGAAACAACTCGCTCTGCACAGTGCTCTTACAGCCTACCGGGAACATCTCTTACAAAGGCCTGTGAAACGCAGTTTCTTTGCAGGCCTGATCTGGCTGAAGTAGAACTTCTGCTCTGGGCGTGCTACATGGCCCTAGAGCTGAAAGGCACAACGTGCTGGCTTCTTTCCAAAGGGCAAGTTGGGCCCCAAAGCATCTTGCTTCCAGCTCTTTGGGAAGCTAAGAAACAACTCGCTCTGCACAGTGCTCTTACAGCCTACCGGGAACATCTCTTACAAAGGCCTGTGAAACGCAG
>NW_027226942.1:0-33163 GCF_037783145.1 Equus przewalskii
GCAAAGCATCTTGCTTCCAGCTCTTTGGGAAGCTAAGAAACAACTCGCTCTGCACAGTGCTCTTACAGCCTACCGGGAACATCTCTTACAAAGGCCTGTGAAACGCAGTTTCTTTGCAGGCCTGATCTGGCTGAAGTAGAACTTCTGCTCTGGGCGTGCTACATGGCCCTAGAGCTGAAAGGCACAACGTGCAGGCTTCTTTCCAAAGGGCGAGTTGGGCCCCAAAGCATCTTGCTTCCAGCTCTTTGGGAAGCTAAGAAACAACTCGCTCTGCACAGTGCTCTTACAGCCTACCGGGAACATCTCTTACAAAGGCCTGTGAAACGCAGTTTCTTTGCAGGCCTGATCTGGCTGAAGTAGAACTTCTGCTCTGGGTGTGCTACATGGCCCTAGAGCTGAAAGGCACAACGTGCAGGCTTCTTTCCAAAGGGCGAGTTGGGCCCCTAAGCATCTTGCTTCCAGATCTTTGGGAAGCTAAGAAACAACTCGCTCTGCAAGATGCTCTTACTGCCTACCGGGAACATCTCTTACAAAGGCCTGTGAAACGCACTTTCTTTGCAGGCCTGATGTGGCTGAACTAGAACTTCTGCTTTGGGTGTGCTACATGGCCCTAGAGCTGAAAGGCAAACCGTGCAGGCTTCTTTCCAAAGGGCGAGTTGGGCGCCAAAGCATCTTGCTTCCAGCTCTTTGGAAAGCTAAGAAACAACTCGCTCTGCACAGTGCTCTTACAGCCTACCAGGAACATCTCTTACAAAGGCCTGTGAAACGCTCTTTCTTTGCAGGCCTGATCTGGCTTAAGTAGAACTTCTGCTCTGGGTGTGATACATTGCCCTAAAGCTGAAAGTCCCAACGTGCAGGCTTGTTTCAAAAGGGCGAGTTGGGCCCCAAAGCATCTTGCTTCCAGCTCTTTGGGAAGCTAAGAAACAACTCGCTCTGTACAGTGCTCTTACAGCCTACCAGGAACATCTCTTACAAAGGCCTGTGAAACGCAGTTTCTTTGCAGGCCTGAGCTGGCTGAAGTAGAACTTCTGCTCTGGGTGTGCTACATTGCCCTAGAGCTGAAAGGCACAACGTGCAGGCTTCTTTCCAAAGGGCAAGTTGGGCCCCACAGCATCTTGCTTCCAGCTCTTTGGGAAGCTAAGAAACAACTCGCTCTGCGCAGTGCTCTTACAGCCTACCTGGAACATCTCTTACAAAGGCCTGTGAAACGCAGTTTCTTTGCAGGCCTGATCTGGCTGAAGTAGAACTTCTGCTCTGGGTGTGCTACATGGCCCTAGAGCTGAAAGGCACAACGTGCAGGCTTCTTTCCAAAGGGCGAGTTGGGCCGCAAATCATCTTGCTTCCAGCTCTTTGGGAAGCTAAGAAACAACTCGCTCTGCACAGTGCTCTTACAGCCTACCGGGAACATCTCTTACAAAGGCCTGTGAAACGCAGTTTCTTTGCAGGCCTGATCTGGCTGAAGTAGAACTTCTGCTCTGGGTGTGCTACATGGCCCTAGAGATGAAAGGCACAACGTGCAGGCTTCTTTGCAAAGGGCGAGTTGGGCCCCAAAGCATCTTGCTTCCAGCTCTTTGGGAAGCTAAGAAACAACTCGCTCTGCACAGTGCTCTTACATCCTACCGGGAAGATCTCTTACAAAGGCCTGTGAAACGCAGTTTCTTTGCAGGCCTCATCTGGCTGAAGTAGAACTTCTGCTCTGGGTGTGCTACATGTCCCTAGAGCTGAAAGGCACAACGTGCAGGCTTCTTTCCAAAGGGCGAGTTGGGCCCCAAAGCATCATGCTTCCAGCTCTTTGGGAAGCTATGAAACAACTCGCTGAGCGCAGTGCTCTTACAACCTACCGGGAGCATCTCTTACAAAGGCCTGTGAAACGCAGTTTCTTTGCAGGCCTGATCTGGCTGAAGTGGAACTTCTGCTCTGGGTGTGCTACATTGCCCTAGAGCTGAAAGGCACAATGTGCAGGCTTCTTTCCAAAGGGCGAGTAGGGCCCCAAAGCATCTTGCTTCCAGCTCTTTGGAAAGCTAAGAAACAACTCGCTCTGCACAGTGCTCTTACAGCCTACCGGGAACATCTCATACAAAGGCCTGTGAAACGCAGTTTCTTTGCAGGCCTGATCTGCCTGAAGTAGAACTTCTGCTCTGGGTGTGCTACATGGCCCTAGAACTGAAAGACACCACGTGCAGTCTTCTTTCCAAAGGGCGAGTTGGGCCCCACAGCATCTTGCTTCCAGCTCTTTGGGAAGCTAAGAAACAACTCACTCTGCGCAGTTCTCTTCCAGCCGCCCGGGAACATCTCTTACAAAGGCCTGTGAAACGCAGTTTCTTTGCACGCCTGAGCTGGCTGAAGTAGAACTTCTGCTCTGGGTGTGCTACATTGCCCTAGAGCTGAAATGCACAACGTGCATGCTTCTTTTCAAAAGGCGAGTTGGGCCCCAAAGCATCTTGCTTCCAGCTCTTTGGGAAGCTAAGAAACACCTCGCTCTGCGCAGTGCTCTTACAGCCTACCGGGAACATCTCTTACAAAGGCCTGTGAAACGCAGTTTCTTTGCAGGCCTGATCTGGCTGAAGTAGAACTTCTGCTCTGGGCGTGCTACATGGCCCTAGAGCTGAAAGGCACAACGTGCAGGCTTCTTTCCAAAGGGCGAGTTGGGCCCCAAAGCATCTTGCTTCCAGCTCTTTGGGAAGCTAAGAAACAACTCGCTCTGCACAGTGCTCTTACAGCCTACCGGGAACATCTCTTACAAAGGCCTGTGAAACGCAGTTTCTTTGCAGGCCTGATCTGGCTGAAGTAGAACTTCTGCTCTGGGTGTGCTACATGGCCCTAGAGCTGAAAGGCACAACGTGCAGGCTTCTTTCCAAAGGGCGAGTTGGGCCCCAAAGCATCTTGCTTCCAGATCTTTGGGAAGCTAAGAAAAAACTCGCTCTGCAAGATGCTCTTACAGCCTACCGGGAACATCTCTTACAAAGGCCTGTGAAACGCACTTTCTTTGCAGGCCTGATGTGGCTGAACTAGAACTTCTGCTTTGGGTGTGCTACATGGCCCTAGAGCTGAAAGGCAAAACGTGCAGGCTTCTTTCCAAAGGGCGAGTTGGGCCCCAAAGCATCTTGCTTCCAGCTCTTTGGAAAGCTAAGAAACAACTCGCTCTGCGCAGTTCTCTTCCAGCCGCCCGGGAACATCTCTTACAAAGGCCTGTGAAACGCAGTTTCTTTGCAGGCCTGATCTGGCTGAAGTAGAACTTCTGCAATGCGTGTGCTACATTGTCCTAGAGCAGAAAGGCACAACGTGCAGGCTTCTTTCAAACGGGCGAGTTGGGCCGCAAATCATCTTGCTTCCAGCTCTTTGGGAAGCTAAGAAACAACTCGCTCTGCACAGTGCGCTTACAACCTACTGGGAACATCTCTTACAAAGGCCTGTGAAACGCAGTTTCTTTGCAGGCCTGATCTGGCTGAAGTAGAACTTCTGCTCTGGGTGTGCTACATGGCCCTAGAGATGAAAGGCACAACGTGCAGGCTTCTTTGCAAAGGGCGAGTTGGGCCCCAAAGCATCTTGCTTCCAGCTCTTTGGGAAGCTAAGAAACAACTCGCTCTGCACAGTGCTCTTACAGCCTTCCGGGAAGATCTCTTACAAAGACCTGTGAAACGCAGTTTCTTTGCAGGCCTGATCTGGCTGAAGTAGAACTTCTGCTCTGGGTGTGCTACATGGCCCTAGAGCTGAAAGGCACAACGTGCAGGCTTCTTTCCAAAGGGCGAGTTGGGCCCCAAAGCATCTTGCTTCCAGCTCTTTGGGAAGCTAAGAAACAACTCACTGAGCGCAGTGCTCTTACAACCTACCGGGAGCATCTCTTACAAAGGCCTGTGAAACGCACTTTCTTTGCAGGCCTGAGCTGGCTGAAGTTGAACTTCTGCTGTGGGTGTGCTACATGGCCCAAGAGCTGAAAGGCACAACGTGCAGGCTTCTTTCCAAAGGGCGAGTAGGGCCCCAAAGCATCTTGCTTCCAGCTCTTTGGGAAGCTAAGAAACAACTCACTCTGCACAGTTCTCTTGCAGCCTACCGGGAACATCTCTTACAAAGGCCTGTGAAACGCAGTTTCTTTGCAAGCCTGATCTGACTGAAGTAGAACTTCTGCTCTGGGTGTGCTACATTGCCCTAGAGCTGAAAGGCACAACGTGCAAGGCTCTTTCCTAAGGGCGAGTTGGGCCCCAAAGCATCTTGCTTCCAGCTCTTTGGGAAGCTAAGAAACAACTTGCTCTGCACAGTGCTCTTACAGCCTACCGGGAACATCTCTTACAAAGGCCTGTGAAACGCAGTTTCTTTGCAGGCCTGATCTGGCTGAAGTAGAACTTCTGCTCTGGGTGTGCTACATGGCCCTAGAGATGAAAGGCACAACGTGCAGGCTTCTTTGCAAAGGGCGAGTTGGGCCCCAAAGCATCTTGCTTCCAGCTCTTTGGGAAGCTAAGAAACAACTCGCTCTGCACAGTGCTCTTACAGCCTACCGGGAAGATCTCTTACAAAGGCCTGTGAAACGCAGTTTCTTTGCAGGCCTCATCTGGCTGAAGTAGAACTTCTGCTCTGGGTGTGCTACATGGCCCTAGAGCTGAAAGTCCCAACGTGCAGGCTTCTTTCCAAAGGGCGAGTTGGGCCCCAAAGCATCTTGCTTCCAGCTCTTTGGGAAGCTAAGAAACAACTCACTGAGCGCAGTGCTCTTACAACCTACCGGGAGCATCTCTTACAAAGGCCTGTGAAACGCACTTTCTTTGCAGGCCTGAGCTGGCTGAAGTAGAACTTCTGCTGTGGGTGTGCTACATTGCCCTAGATCTGAAAGGCACAATGTGCAGCCTTCTTTCCAAAGGGCGAGTTGGGCCCCAAAGCATCTTGCTTACAGCTCTTTGGGAAGCTAAGAAACAACTCGCTCTGCGCAGTGCTCTTACAGCCTACTGGGAACATCTCTTACAAAGGCCTGTGAAATGCAGTTTCTTTGCAGGCCTGATCTGCCTGAAGTAGAACTTCTGCTCTGGGTGTGCTACATGGCCCTAGAGCTGAAAGGCACAACGTGCAGGCTTCTTTCCAAAGGGCAAGTTGGGCCCCACAGCATCTTGCTTCCAGCTCTTTGGGAAGCTAAGAAACAACTCGCTCTGCGCAGTGCTCTTACAGCCTACTGGGAACATCTCTTACAAAGGCCTGTGAAACGCAGTTCCTTTGCAGGCCTGATCTGGCTGAAGTAGAACTTCTGCTCTGGGTGTGCTACATGGCCCTAGAGCTGAAAGGCACAACGTGCAGGCTTCTTTCCAAAGGGCGATTTGGTCAACAAAGCATCTTGCTTCCAGCTCTTTGGGAAGCTAAGAAACATCTCGCTGTGCGCAGTGCTCTTACAGCCTACCGGGAACATATGTTACAAAGGACTGTGAAACGCAGTTTCTTTGCAGGCCTGATCTGGCTGAAGTAGAACTTCTGCTCTGCGTGTGCTACATTGCCCTAGAGCGGAAAGGCACAACGTGCATGCTTCTTTCCAAAGGGTGAGTTGGGCCGCAAAACATCCTGCTTCCAGCTCTTTGGGAAGCTAAGAAACAACTCGCTCTGCACAGTGCTCTTACAGCCTACAGGGAACATCTCTTACAAACGTCTGTGAAACGCAGTTTCTTTGCAGGCATGATCTGGCTGAAGTAGAACTTCTGCAATGCGTGTGCTACATGGCCCTAGAGATGAAAGGCACAACGTGCAGGCTTCTTTCCAAAGGGCGAGTTGGGCCCCAAAGCATCTTGCTTCCAGCTCTTTGGGCCGCTAAGAAACAACTCGCTCTGCACAGTGATCTTACAGCCTACCGGGAGCATCACTTACAAAGGCCTGTGAAATGCAGTTTCATTGCAGGCCTGATCTGGCTGAAGTAGAACTTCTGCTCTGGGTGTGCTACATTGCCCTAGAGCTGAAAGGCACAACGTGCAGGCTTCTTTCCAAAGGGCGAGTTGGGCCCCAAAGCATCTTGCTTCCAGCTCTTTGGGAAGCTAAGAAACAACTCGCTGTGCGCAGTGCTCTTACAGCCTACCGGGAACATCTCTTACAAAGGCCTGTGAAACGCAGTTTCTTTGCAGGCCTGATCTGGCTGAAGTAGAACTTCTGCTCTGGGTGTGCTACATGGCCCTAGAGATGAAAGGCACAACGTGCATGCTTCTTTGCAAAGGGCGAGTTGGGCCCCAAAGCATCTTGCTTCCAGCTCTTTGGGAAGCTAAGAAACAACTCGCTCTGCACAGTGCTCTTACAGCCTTCCGGGAAGATCTCTTACAAAGACCTGTGAAACGCAGTTTCTTTGCAGGCCTCATCAGGCTGAAGTAGAACTTCTGCTCTGGGTGTGCTACATGGCCCTAGAGCTGAAAGGCACAACGTGCAGGCTTCTTTCCAAAGGGCGAGTTGGGCCCCAAAGCATCTTGCTTCCAGCTCTTTGGGAAGCTAAGAAACAACTCACTGAGCACAGTGCTCTTACAACCTATCGGGAGCATCTCTTACAAAGGCCTGTGAAACGCACTTTCTTTGCAGGCCTGAGCTGGCTGAAGTAGAACTTCTGCTGTGGGTGTGCTACATTGCCCTATAGCTGAAAGGCACAATGTGCAGGCTTCTTTCCAAAGGGCGAGTAGGGCCCCAAAGCATCTTGCTTCCAGCTCTTTGGAAAGCTAAGAAACAACTCGCTCTGCACAGTGCTCTTACAGCCTACCGGGAACATCTCTTACAAAGGCCTGTGAAACGCAGTTTCTTTGCAGGCCTGATCTCCCTGACGTAGAACTTCTGCTCTGGGTGTGCTACATGGCCCTAGAACTGAAAGGCACCACGTGCAGGCTTCTTTCCAAAGGGCGAGTAGGGCCCCAAAGCATCTTGCTTCCAGCTCTTTGGGAAGCTAAGAAACAATTCGCTCTGCGCAGTTCTCTTCCAGCCTACCGGGAACATCTCTTACAAAGGCCTGTGAAACGCAGTTTCTTTGCAGGCCTGATCTGGTTGAAGTAGAACTTCTGCTCTGGGTGTGCTACATGGCCCTAGAGCTGAAAGGCACAACGTGCAGGCTTCTTTCCAAAGGGCGAGTTGGGCCCCAAAGCATCTTGCTTCCAGCTCTTTGGGAAGCTAAGAAACAACTCGCTCTGCTCAGTGCTCTTACAGGCTACTGGGAACATCTCTTACAAAGGCCTGTGAAACGCAGTTTCTTTGCAGGCCTGATCTGCCTGAAGTAGAACTTCTGCTCTGGGTGTGCTACATGGCCCTAGAGCTGAAAGGCACAACGTGCATGCTTCTTTCCAAAGGGCGAGTTGGGCCCCAAAGCATCTTGCTTCCAGCTCTTTGGGAAGCTAAGAAACAACTCGCTCTGCACAGTGCTCTTACAGCCTACTGGGAACATATCTTACAAAGGCCTGTGAAACGCAGTTTCTTTGCAGGCCTGATCTGGCTGAAGTAGAACTTCTGCACTGGTTGTGCTACATGGCCCTAGAGCTGAAAGGCACAACGTGCAGGCTTCTTTCCAAAGGGCGAGTTGGGCAACAAAGCATCTTGCTTCCAGCTTTTTGGGAAGCTAAGAAACATCTCGCTGTGCGCAGTGCTCTTACAGCCTACCGGGAACATCTCTTACAAAGGACTGTGAAACGCAGTTTCTTTGCAGGCCTGATCTGGCTGAAGTAGAACTTCTGCTCTGCGTGTGCTACATTGCCCTAGAGCGGAAAGGCACAACGTGCATGCTTCTTTCCAAAGGGTGAGTTGGGCCGCAAAACATCCTGCACTCAGCTCTTTGGCAAGCTAAGAAACAACTCGCTCTGCACAGTGCTCTTACAGCCTACAGGGAACATCTCTTACAAACGTCTGTGAAACGCAGTTTCTTTGCAGGCATGTTCTGGCTGAAGTAGAACTTCTGCAATGCGTGTGCTACATGGCCCTAGAGCTGAAAGGCACAACGCGCAGGCTTCTTTCCAAAGGGCGAGCTGGGCCCCAAAGCATCTTGCTTCCAGCTCTTTGGGAAGCTAAGAAACAACTCGCTGTGCGCAGTGCTCTTACAGCCTACCGGGAACATCTCTTACAAAGGCCTGTGAAACGCAGTTTCTTTGCAGGCCTGATCTGGCTGAAGTAGAACTTCTGCTCTGGGTGTGCTACATTGTCCTAGAGCTGAAATCTCAACCTGCAGGCTATTTTCCAAAGGCGAGTTGGGCCCCAAAGTATCTTGCTTCCAGCTCTTTGGGAAGCTAAGAAACAACTCGCTGTGCGCAGTGCTCTTACAGCCTACCGGGAACATCTCTTACAAAGGCCTGTGAAACGCAGTTTCTTTGCAGGCCTGATGTGGCTGAACTAGAACTTCTGCTCTGGGTGTGCTACATGGCCCTAGAGCTGAAAGGCACAACGTGCAGGCTTCCTTCCAAAGGGCGAGTTGGGCCCCAAAGCATCTTGCTTCCAGCTCTTTGGGAAGCTAAGAAACAACTCGCTCTGCACAGTGCTCTTACAGCCTACCGGGAACATCTCTTACAAAGGCCTGTGAAACGCAGTTTCTTTGCAGGCCTGAGCTGGCTGAAGTAGAACTTCTGCTCTGGGTGTGCTACATGGCCCTAGAGATGAAAGGCACAACGTGCAGGCTTCTTTGCAAAGGGCGAGTTGGGCCCCACAGCATCTTGCTTCCAGCTCTTTGGGAAGCTAAGAAACAACTCGCTCTGCACCGTGCTCTTACAGCCTACCGGGAAGATCTCTTACAAAGGCCTGTGAAACGCAGTTTCTTTGCAGGCCTCATCTGGCTGAAGTAGAACTTCTGCTCTGGGTGTGCTACATGGCCCTAGAGCTGAAAGGCACAACGTGCAGGCTTCTTTCCAAAGGGCGAGTTGGGCCCCAAAGCATCATGCTTCCAGCTCTTTGGGAAGCTAAGAAACAACTCGCTAAGCGCAGTGCTCTTACAACCTACCGGGAGCATCTCTTACAAAGGCCTGTGAAACGCAGTTTCTTTGCAGGCTTGAGCTGGCTGAAGTAGAACTTCTGCTCTGGGTGTGCTACATTGCCCTAGAGCTGAAAGGCACAATGTGCAGGCTTCTTTCAAAGGGGCGAGTAGGGCCCCAAAGCATCTTGCTTCCAGCTCTTTGGAAAGCTAAGAAACAACTCGCTCTGCACAGTGCTCTTACAGCCTACCGGGAACATCTCTTACAAAGGCCTGTGAAACGCAGTTTCTTTGCAGGCCTGATCTGCCTGAAGTAGAACTTCTGCTCTGGGTGTGCTACATGGCCCTAGAACTGAAAGGCACAACGTGAAGGCTTCTTTCCAAAGGGCGAGTTGGGCCCCACAGCATCTTGCTTCCAGCTCTTTGGGAAGCTAAGAAACAACTCGCTCTGCGCAGTTCTCTTCCAGCCGACCGGGAACATCTCTTACAAAGGCCTGTGAAACGCAGTTTCTTTGCAGGCCTGATCTGGCTGAAGTAGAACTTCTGCTCTGGGTGTGCTACATGGCCCTAGAGCTGAAAGGCACAACGTGCAGGCTTCTTTCCAAAGGGCAAGTTGGGCTGCAAAGCATCTTGCTTCCAGCTCTTTGGGACGCTAAGAAACAACTCGCTCTGCACAGTGCTCTTAGAGCCTACCGGGAGCATCACTTACAAAGGCCTGTGAAATGCAGTTTCTTTGCAGGCCTGATCTGGCTGAAGTAGAACTTCTGCAATGCGTGTGCTACATGGCCCTAGAGTGGAAAGGCACAACGTGCATGCTTCTTTCCAAAGGGTGAGTTCGGCCGCAAAACATCCTGCTTCCAGGTCTTTGGGAAGCTAGGAAACAACTCGCTCTGCACAGTGCTCTTACAGCCTACAGGGTACATCTCTTACAAACGTCTGTGAAACGCAGTTTCTTTGCAGGCATGATCTGGCTGAAGTAGAACTTCTGCAATGCGTGTGCTACATGGCCCTAGAGATGAAAGGCACAAAGTTCAGGCTTCTTTCCAAAGGGCGAGTTGGGCCCCAAAGCATCTTGCTTCCAGCTCTTTGGGCCGCTAAGAAACAACTCGCTCTGCACAGTGCTCTTGCAGCCTACCGGGAGCATCACTTACAAAGGGCTGTGAAATGCAGTTTCTTTGCAGGCCTGATCTGGCTGAAGTAGAACTTCTGCTCTGGGTGTGCTACATGGCCCTAGAGCTGAAAGGCACAACGTGCAGGCTTCTTTCCAAAGGGCGATTTGGGCCCCAAAGCATCTGGCTTCCAGCTCTTGGGAAGGTAAGAAACAACTCGCTCTGCACACCTTTGTTACAGCCAACTGGCACATCTATTACGAAGGACTGTGAGAAGCAGTTTCTTTGCAGGTCTGATCTTCCTGA
Organism: Equus przewalskii; assembly: GCF_037783145.1. Classification (NCBI taxonomy): domain Eukaryota; kingdom Metazoa; phylum Chordata; class Mammalia; order Perissodactyla; family Equidae; genus Equus; species Equus przewalskii. Next base: position 10,297 of record NW_027226942.1, read on the forward strand.
AGTAGAACTTCTGCTCTGGGTGTGCTACATTGCCCTTGAGCTGCAAGGCACAAAGTGCTGTCTTCTTTCCAAAGGGCGAGTTGGGCCCCAAAGCATCTTGCTTCCAGCTCTTTGGGAAGCTAAGAAACAAGTCGCTCTTCACAGTTCTCTTACAGCCTACCGGAAACTTCTCTTACAAAGGTCTGTGAAACGCAGTTTCTTTGCAGGCCTGATCTGGCTGAAGTAGAACATCTGCTCTGGGTGTGCGGCATTGCCCTGGAGCTGCAAGGCACAACGTGCAGTCTTCTTTCCAAAGGGCGAGTTGGGACCCAAAGCATCTTGCTTCCAGCTCTTTGGGAATCTAAGAAACAACTCGCTCTGCACACCTCTCTTACAGCCAACCGGGAACATCTCTTACAAAGATCTGTGAAACGCAGTTTCTTTGCAGGCCTGATCTGGCTGAAGTAGAACTTCTGCTCTGGGAGTGCTACATTGCCCTAGAGCCGCAAGGCACAATGTGCAGTCTTCTTTCCAAAGGGTGAGTTGGACCCCAAAGCATCTTGCTTCCAGCTCTTTGGGAAGCTAAGAAACAACTCGCTCGGCACACCTCTCATACAGCCAACCGGGAACATCTCTTACAAAGGCCTGAGAAACGCAGTTTCTTTGCAGGCCTGATCTGGCTGAAGTAGAACTTCTGCTGTGGGTGTGCTACATTGCCCTATAGCTGCAAGGCACAACGTACAGTCTTCTTTCAAATGGCCGAGTTGGGGCACAAAGCATCTTGCTTCCAGCTCTTTGGGAAGCTAAGAAACAAGTCGATCTGCACACCTCTCTTACCGCCTACCGGGAACATCTCTTACAAAGGCCTGTGAAACGCAGTTTCTTTGCAGGCCTGATCTGGCTGAAGTAGAACTTCTGCTCTGGGAGTGCTACATTGACCTAGAGCCGCAAGGCACAACGTGCAGTCTTCTTTCCAAAGGGCGAGTTGGACCCCAAAGCATCTTGCTTCCAGCTCTTTGGGAAGCTAAGAAACAACTCGCTCTGCACACCTCTCTTACAGCCAACCGGGAACATCTCTTACAAAGGCCTGTGAAACGCAGTTTCTTTGCAGGCCTGATCTGGCTGAAGTAGAACTTCTGCTCTGGGTGTGCTACATTGCCCTAGAGCTGAAAAGCACAACGTGCAGTCTCCTTTGCAAATGGCGAGTTGGGCCCCAAAGCATCTTGCTTCCAGCTCTTTGGGAAGCTAAGAAACAACTCGCTCTGCACAGTGCTCTTACAGCCTACTGGGAACATCTCTTACAAAGGCCTGTGAAACGCAGTTTCTTTGCAGGCCTGATCGGGCTGAAGTAGAACTGCTGCTCTGGGTGTGCTACATTGCCCTAGAGCTGCAAGGCACAAAGTGCTGTCATCTTTCCAAAGGGCAAGTTGGGCCCCAAAGCATCTTGCTTCCAACTCTTTGGGAAACTAAGAAACAACTCGCTCTGCAGACCTCTCTTACAGCCAACTGGGAACATCTCTTACAAAGGACTGTGAAACGCAGTTTCTTTGCAGGCCTGATCTGGCTGAAGTAGCACTTCTGCTCTGGGTGTGCTACATTGCCCGAGAACTGAAAAGCAGAACGAGCAGTCTCCTTTCCAAAGGGCGAGTTGCGCACTAAAGCATCTTGCTTCCAGCTCTTTGGGAAGCTAAGAAACAAATCGCTCTCCACAGTGCTCTTACAGCCTACCGGGAACATCTCTTACAAAGGCCTGTGAAACGCAGTTTCCTTGCAGGCCTGATCTGGCTGAAGTAGAACTTCTGCTGTGGGTGTGCTACATTGCCCTAGAGCTGCAAGGCACAAAGTGCTGTCCTCTTTCCAAAGGGCGAGTTAGGCCCCAAAGCATCTTGCTTCCAGCTCTTTGGGAAGCTAAGAAACAACTCGCTCTGCAGACCTCTCTTACAGGCAACCGGCAACATCTCTAACAAAGGCCTGTGAAACGGAGTTTCTTTGCAGGCCTGATGTGGCTGAAGTAGAACTTCTGCTGTTGGTGTGCTACATTATCCCAGAGATGAAAGGCACAACGTGCAGGCTTCTTACCAAAGGGCGAGTTGTTCCCCAAAGCATCTTTCCTCCAGCTCTTTGGGAAGTTAAGATACAACTCGCACAGCACAGTGCTCATACACTCTACCCGGAACATCATGCAGAAAGGCTTGTGACACGCAGTTTCGTTGCAGGCCTGATCTGGATGAAGTAGAACTTCTGCTCTGGGTGTGCTACATTGCCCTAGAGCTGAAAAGCACAACGTGCAGTCTCCTTTGCAAAGGGCGAGTTGGGCCCCAAAGCATCTTGCTTCCAGCTCTTTGGAAAGCTAAGAAACAACTCGCTCTGCACAGTGCTCTTACAGCCTACTGGGAACATCTCTTACAAAGGCCTGTGAAACGCAGTTTCTTTGCAGGCCTGATCTGGCTGAAGTAGAACTGCTGCTCTGGGTGCGCTACATTGCCCTAGAGCTGCAAGGCACAAAGTGCTGTCTTCTTTCCAAAGGGCGAGTTGGGCCCCAAAGCATCTTGCTTCCAGCTCTTTGGGAAACTAAGAAACAACTCGCTCTGCAGACCTCTCTTACAGCCAACCGGGAACATCTCTTACAAGGGACTGTGAAACGCAGTTTCTTTGCAGGCCTGATCTGGCTGAAGTAGCACTTCTGCTCTGGGTGTACTACATTGCCCTAGAACTGAAAAGCAGAACGTGCAGTCTCCTTTCCAAAGGGCGATTTGGGCACTAAAGCATCTTGCTTCCAGCTCTTTGGGAAGCTAAGAAACAACTCGCACTCCACAGTGCTCTTACAGCCTAACGGGAACATCTCTTACAAAGGCCTGAGATACGCAGTTTCCTTGCAGGCCTGATCTGGCTGAAGTAGAACTTCTGCTGTGGATGTGCTACATTGCCCTAGAGCTGCAAGGCACAAAGTGCTGTCTTCTTTCCAAAGGGCGAGTTAGGCCCCAAAGCATCTTGCTTCCAGCTCTTTGGGATGCTAAGAAACAACTCGCTCTGCAGACTTCTCTTACAGGCAACCGGGAACATCTCTACCAAAGGCCTGTGAAACGGAGTTTCTTTGCAGGCCTGATGTGGCTGAAGTAGAACTTCTGCTGTAGGTGTGCTACATTGTCATAGAGATGAAAGGCACAACGTGCAGGCTTCTTACCAAAGGGCGAGTTGTTCCCCAAAGCATCTTTCCTCCAGCTCTTTGGGAAGTTAAGATACAACTCGCACAGCACAGTGCTCATACACCCTACCCGGAACATCACGCAGAAAGGCTTGTGACACGCAGTTTCTTTGCAGGCCTGATCTGGATGAAGTAGAACTTCTGCTCTTGGTGTGCTACATTGCCCTAGAGGTGGAAGGCACAAAGTGCTGTCTTCTTTCCAAAGGGCGAGTTGTGCCCCAAAGCATCTTGCTTCCAGCTCTTTGGGAAGCTAAGAAACAACTCGCTCTGCACACCTCTCTTACAGATAACCGGGAAAATCTCATATAAAGGCCCGTGAAACGCAGTTTCTTTGCAGGCCTGATCTGGATGAAGTAGAACTTCTGCTCTGGGTGTGCTACATTGCCCTAGAGCTGCAAGGCACAACGTGCAGTCTTCTTTCCAGAGGGCGAGTTGGGCCCCAAAGCATCTTGCTTCCAGCTCTTTGGGAAGCTAAGAAACAACTCGCTCTACAAACTGCCCTTACAGCGCACCGGGAACATCTCTTACAAAGGCCTGTGAAACGCAGTTTCTTTGCAGGCCTGATCTGGCTGAAGTAGAAATTCTGCTCCGGGTGTGCTACATTGCCCTAGAGCTGAAAGGCACAAAGTGCTGTCTTCTTTCCAAAGGGCGATTTGGGCCCAAAAGCGTCTTGCTTCCAGCTCTTTGGGAAGCTAAGAAACAACTCGCTCTGCACAGTGCTCATACAGAATACCTGGAACATCTGTAACAAAGGCCTGTGAAACGCAGTTTCATCTCAGACCTGACCTGGCTCAAGTAGAACTTCTGCTCTGCGTGTGCTGAATTGCCCTGGAGCTGCAAGGCACAACGTGCAGTCTTCTTTCCAAACTGTGAGTTATGCCCCAAAGCATCTTGCTTCCAGCTCTTTGGGAAGCTAAGAAACAACTCGCTCTGCACACCTTTGTTACAGCCAACTGGCACATCTATTACGAAGGACTGTGAGAAGCAGTTTCTTTGCAGGCCTGATCTGGCTGAAGTAGAACTTCTGCTCTGGGTGTGGTACATTGTCCTAGAGCTGAAAAGCACAACGTGCAGTCTCCTTTCCAAAGGGCGAGTTGGGCCCCAAAGCATCTTGCTTCCAGCTCTTTGGGAAGCTAAGAAACAACTCGCTCTGCACACCTCTCTTACAGCCAACGGGGAACGTCTCTTAAATAGGCCTGTGAAACGCAGTTTCTTTGCAGGCCTGATCTGGCTGAAGTAGAACTTCTGCTCTGGGTGTGCTACATTGCCCTAGAGCTGAAAGGCACATAGTGCTCTCTTCTTTCCAAAGGGCGAGTTGGGCCCCAAAGCACCTTGCTTCCAGCTCTTTGGGAAGCTAAGAAACAACTCGCTCTGCACAGTGCTCTTACAGCCTACCGGGAACATCTCTTACAAAGGCCTGTGAAACGCAGTTTCTTTGCACGCCTGATCTTGCTGATGTAGAACTTCTGCTCAGGGTGTGCTACATTGCCCTAGAGCTGAAAGGCACAAGGTGCCGTCTTCTTTCCAAGGGCGAATTGGGCCCCAATGCATCCTGCCTCCAGCTCTTTGGGATGCTAAGAAACAACTCGGTCTGCACAGTGCTCTTACAGCCTACCGGGAACATCTCTTACAAAGGCCTGTGAAACGCAGTTTCTTTGCAGGCCTGTTCTGGCTGAATTAGAGCTTTGCTCTGGGTGTGCTACATTGCCCTAGAGCTGAAAGGCACATAGTGCTGTCTTCTTTCCAAAGGGCGAGTTGGGCCCCAAAGCATCTTGCTTCCAGCACTTTGGGAAGCTAAGAAACATCTCGCTCTGCACACCTCTCTTACAGCCAACTGGGAACATCTCTTACAAAGGCCTGAGAAATGCAGTTTCTTTGCAGGCCTGATCTGGCTGAAGTAGAACTTCTGCTCTGGGTGTGATACATTGCCCTAGAGCCGCAAGGCACAACGTGCAGTCTTCTTTCCAAAGGGCGAGTTGGGCCCCAAAGCATCTTGCTTCCAGCTCTTTGGGAAGCTAAGAAACAACTCGCTCAGCACACCTCTCACACAGCCAACCAGGAACATCTCTTACAAAGGCCTGTGAAAGGCAGTTTCTTTGCAGGCCTGATCTTGCTGATGTAGAACTTCTGCTCAGGGTGTGCTGCATTGCCCCAGAGCTGAAAGGCACAAGGTGCCGTCTTCTTTCCAAGGGCGAATTGGGCCCCAATGCATCTTGCCTCCAGCTCTTTGGTATGCTAAGAACCAACTCGGTCTGCACAGTGCTCTTACAGCCTACCGGGAACATCTCTTACAAAGGCCTGTGAAACGCAATTTCTTTGCAGGCCTGTTCTGGCTGAAGTAGAACTTCTGCTCTGGGTGTGCTACATTGTCCTAGAGCTGAAAAGCACAACGTGCAGTCTCCTTTCCAAAGGGCGAGTTGGGCCCCAAAGCATCTTGCTTCCAGCTCTTTGGGAAGCTAAGAAACAACTCGCTCTGCACACCTCTCTTACAGCCAACGGGGAACGTCTCTTAAATAGGCCTGTGAAACGCAGTTTCTTTGCAGGCCTGATCTGGCTGAAGTAGAACTTCTGCTCTGGGTGTGCTACATTGCCCTAGAGATGAAAGGCACAGCGTTAAGGCTTCTTACCAAAGGGCGAGTTGGGCCCCAAAGCACCTTGCTTCCAGCTCTTTGGGAAGCTAAGAAACAACTCGCTCTTCACAGTGCTCTTACAGCCTACCGGGAACATCTCTTACAAAGGCCTGTGAAATGCAGTTTCTTTGCAGGCCTGATCTTGCTGATGTAGAACTTCTGCTCAGGGTGTGCTACATTGCCCTAGAGCTGAAAGGCACAAGGTGCCGTCTTCTTTCCAAGGGCGAATTGGGCCCCAATGCATCTTGCCTCCAGATCTTTGGGATGCTAAGAAACAACTCGGTCTGCACAGTGCTCTTACAGCCTACCGGGAACATCTCTTACAAAGGCCTGTGAAACGCAGTTTCTTTGCAGGCCTGTTCTGGCTGAATTAGAGCTTTGCTCTGGGTGTGCTACATTGCCCTAGAGCTGAAAGGCACATAGTGCTGTCTTCTTTCCAAAGGGCGAGTTGGGCCCCAAAGCATCTTGCTTCCAGCACTTTGGGAAGCTAAGAAACATCTCGCTCTGCACACCTCTCTTACAGCCAACTGGGAGCATCTCTTACAAAGGCCTGAGAAATGCAGTTTCTTTGCAGGCCTGATCTGGCTGAAGTAGAACTTCTGCTCTGGGTGTGCTACATTGACCTAGAGACGCAAGGCACAACGTGCAGTCTTCTTTCCAAAGGGAGAGTTGGGCCCCAAAGCATCTTGCTTCCAGCTCTTTGGGAAGCTAAGAAACAACTCGCTCTGCAGACCTCTCTTACAGCCAACCGGGAACATCTCTTGAAAAGGACTGTGAAACGCAGTTTCTTTGCAGGCATTACCTGGCTGAAGTAGAACTGCTGCTCTGTGTGTGCTACATTGCCCTAGAGCTGCAAGGCACAAAGTGCTGTCTTCTTTCCAAATGGCGAGTTGGGCCCCAAAGCATCTTGCTTCCAGCTCTTTGGGAAACTAAGAAACAACTCGCTCTGCAGACCTCTCTTACAGCCAACCGGGAACATCTCTTGAAAAGGACTGTGAAACGCAGTTTCTTTGCAGGCCTGATCTGGCTGAAGTAGCACTTCTGCTCTGGGTGTGCTACATTGCCCTAGAACTGAAAAGCAGAACGTGCAGTCTCCTTTCCAAAGGGCGATTTGGGCACTAAAGCATCTTGCTTCCAGCTCTTTGGGAAGCTAAGAAACAACTCGCACTCCACAGTGCTCTTACAGCCTACCGGGAACATCTCTTACAAAGGCCTGAGATAGGCAGTTTCCTTGCAGGCCTGATCTGGCTGAAGTAGAACTTCTGCTGTGGGTGTGCTACATTGCCCTAGAGCTGCAAGGCACAAAGTGCTGTCTTCTTTCCAAAGGGCGAGTTAGGCCCCAAAGCATCTTGCTTCCAGCTCTTTGGGATGCTAAGAAACAACTCGCTCTGCAGACTTCTCTTACAGGCAACCGGGGACATCTCTAACAAAGGCCTGTGAAACGGAGATTCTTTGCAGGCCTGATGTGGCTGAAGTAGAACTTCTGCTGTTGGTGTGCTACATTGTCCTAGAGATGAAAGGCACAACGTGCAGGCTTCATACCAAAGGGCGAGTTGTTCCCCAAAGCATCTTTCCTCCAGCTCTTTGGGAAGTTCAGATACAACTCGCACAGCACAGTGCTCATAAACCCTACCCGGAACATCACGCAGAAAGGCTTGTGACACGCAGTTTCTTTGCAGGCCTGATCTGGATGAAGTAGAACTTCTGCTCTGGGTGTGCGGCATTGCCCTGGAGCTGCAAGGCACAACGTGCAGTCTTCTTTCCAAAGGGCGTGTTGGGCCCCAAAGCATCTTGCTTCCAGCTCTTTGGGAAGCTAAGAAACATCTCGCTCTGCACACCTCTCTTACAGCCAACTGGGAACATCTATTACGAAGGCCTGAAAAGCAGTTTCTTTGCAGGCCTGATCTGGCTGAAGTAGAACTTCTGCTCTGGGTGTGATAAATTGCCCTAGAGCCGCAAGGCACAACGTGCAGTCTTCTTTCCAAAGGGCGAGTTGGGCCCCACAGAATCTTGCTTCCAGCTCTTTGGGAAGCTAAGAAACAACTCGCTCGGCACACCTCTCACACAGCCAACCAGGAACATCTCTTACAAAGGCCTGTGAAACGCAGTTTCTTTGCAGGCCTGATCTGGCTGAAGTAGAACTTCTGCTCTGGGTGTGCTACATTGCCCTAGAGCTGAAAGGCACAACGTGCAGTCTTCTTTCCAAAGGGCGAGTTGGGCCCCAAAGCACCTTGCTTCCAGCTCTTTGGGAAGCTAAGAAACAACTCGCTCTGCACAGTGCTCTTACAGCCTACCGGGAACATCTCTTACAAAGGCCTGTGAAACGCAGTTTCTTTGCAGGCCTGATCTTGCTGATGTAGAACTTCTGCTCAGGGTGTGCTACATTGCCCTAGAGGTGAAAGGCACAAGGTGCCGTCTTCTTTCCAAGGGCGAATTGGGCCCCAATGAATCTTGCCTCCAGCTCTTTGGGATGCTAAGAAACAACTCGGTCTGCTCAGTGCTCTTACAGCCTACCGGGAACATATGTTACAAAGGCCTGTGAAACGCAGTTTCTTTGCAGGCCTGTTCTGGCTGAAGTAGAGCTTCTGCTCTGGGTGTGCTACATTGCCCTAGAGCTGCAAGGCACATAGTGCTGTCTTCTTTCCAAAGGGCGAGTTGGGCCCCAAAGCATCTTGCTTCCAGCTCTTTGGGAATGTAAGAAACAACTCGCTTTTCACAGTGCTCTTACAGCAACCGGGAACATCTCTTACAAAGATCTGTGAAACGCAGTTTCTTTGCAGGCCTGATCTGGCTGAAGTAGAATTTCTGCTCTGGGTGTGCTGAATTGCCCTGGAGCTGCAAGGCACAACGTACAGTCTTCTTTCCAAAGTGCGAGTTGGGCCCAAAAGCATCTTGCTTCCAGCTCTTTGGGAAGCTAAGAAACAACTCGCTCGGCACAGCCCTCTTACAGCCCACCGGGAACATCTCTTACAAAGGCTTGAGAAACGCAGTTTCTTTGCAGGCCTGATCTGGCTGAAGTAGAACTTCTGCTCTTTGTGTGCTACATTGCCCTAGAGCTGCAAGGCACAACATACAGTCTTCTTTAAAAAGGCCGAGTTGGGCCACAAAGCATCTTCCTTCCAGCTCTTTGGGAAGCTAAGAAACAACTCGCTCTGCACACCTCTCTTACAGCCTACCGGGAACATATCTTACAAAGGCCTGTGAAACGCAGTTTCTCTGCAGGCCTGTTCTGGCTGAAGTAGAACTGCTACTCTGGGTGTGCTTCATTGCCGTAGAGCTGAAAAGCACAACGTGCAGTCTCCTTTCCAAAGGGCGAGTTGGGCCCCAGTGCATCTTGCTTTCAGCTCTTTGGGATGCTAAGAAACAACTCGGTCTGCAAAGTGCTCTTACAGCCTACCGGGAAAATCTCTTACAAAGGCCTGTGAAAGGCAGTTTCTTTAAAGGCCTGATCTTTCTGAAGTAGAACTTCGGCTCTGGGTGTGCTACATTGCCCAAGAGCTGCAAGGCACAAAGTGCTGTCTTCGTTCCAAAGGGCGAGTTGGACACAAAAGCATCTTGCTTCCAGCTCTTTGGGAAGCTAAGAAACAACTCGCTCTGCACACTGCTCTTACAGCCAACCGGGAACATCTCTTACAAAGGACTGTGAAACGCAGTTTCTTTGCAGGCCTGATCTGGCTGAAGTAGAACTTCTGCTCTGGGTGTGCTACATTGCCCTAGAGCTGAAAGGCACAACGTGCAGTCTTCTTTCCAGAGGGCGAGTTGGGCCCGAAAGCATCTTGCTTCCAGCTCTTTAGGAGCTAAGAAACAACTCGCTCTGCACAGTGCTCTTAGAGCCTACTGTGAACATCTCTTACAAAGGCCTGTGAAACGCAGTTTCTTTGCAGGCCTGATCTGGTTGAAGTAGAACTTCTGCTCTGGGTGTGCTACATTGCCCTAGAGCTGAAAAGCACAACGTGCAGTCTCCTTTCCAAAGGGCGAGTTGGGCCCCAAAGCATCTTGCTTCCAGCTCTTTGGGAAGCTAAGAAACAACTCGCTCGGCACACCTCTCACACAGCCAACCAGGAACATCTCTTACAAAGGCCTGTGAAACGCAGTTTCTTTGCAGGCCTGATCTTGCTGATGTAGAACTTCTGCTCAGGGTGTGCTACATTGCCCCAGAGCTGAAAGGCACAAGGTGCCGTCTTCGTTCCAAGGGCGAATTGGGCCCCAATGCATCTTGCCTCCAGCTCTTTGGGATGCTAAGAACCAACTCGGTCTGCACAGTGCTCTTACAGCCTACCGGGAACATCTCTTACAAAGGCCTGTGAAACGCAGTTTCTTTGCAGGCCTGTTCTGGCTGAATTAGAGCTTTGCTCTGGGTGTGCTACATTGCCCTAGAGCTGAAAGGCACATAGTGCTGTCTTCTTTCCAAAGGGCGAGTTGGGCCCCAAAGCATCTTGCTTCCAGCACTTTGGGAAGCTAAGAAACATCTCGCTCTGCACACCTCTCTTACAGCCAACTGGGAACATCTATTACGAAGGCCTGAAAACGCAGTTTCTTTGCAGGCCTGATCTGGCTGAAGTAGAACTTCTGCTCTGGGTGTGATACATTGCCCTAGAGCCGCAAGGCACAACGTGCAGTCTTCTTTCCAAAGGGCGAGTTGGGCCCCAAAGAATCTTGCTTAAAGCTCTTTGGGAAGCTAAGAAACAACTCGCTCGGCACACCTCTCACACAGCCAACAAGGAACATCTCTTACAAAGGACTGTGAAACGCAGTTTCTTTGCAGGCCTGATCTGGCTGAAGTAGAACTTCTGCTCTGGGTGTGCTACATTGTCCTAGAGCTGAAAAGCACAACGTGCAGTCTCCTTTCCAAAGGGCGAGTTGGGCCCCAAAGCATCTTGCTTCCAGCTCTTTGGGAAGCTAAGAAACAACTCGCTCTGCACACCTCTCTTACAGCCAACGGGGAGCGTCTCTTAAATAGGCCTGTGAAACGCAGTTTCTTTGCAGGCCTGATCTGGCTGAAGTAGAACTTCTGCTCTTGGTGTGCTACATTGCCCTAGAGATGAAAGGCACAGCGTTAAGGCTTCTTACAAAAGGGCGAGTTGGGCCCTAAAGCACCTTGCTTCCAGCTCTTTGGGAAGCTAAGAAACAACTCGCTCTTCACAGTGCTCTTACAGCCTACCGGGAACATCTCTTACAAAGGCCTGTGAAACGCAGTTTCTTTGCAGGCCTGATCTTGCTGATGTAGAACTTCTGCTCAGGGTGTGCTACATTGCCCTAGAGCTGAAAGGCACAAGGTGCCGTCTTCTTTCCAAGGGCGAATTGGGCCCCAATGCATCTTGCCTCCAGCCCTTTGGGATGCTAAGAAACAACTCGGTCTGCACAGTGCTCTTACAGCCTACCGGGAACATCTCTTACAAAGGCCTGTGAAACGCAGTTTCTTTGCAGGCCTGTTCTGGCTGAATTAGAGCTTTGCTCTGGGTGTGCTACATTGCCCTAGAGCTGAAAGGCACATAGTGCTGTCTTCTTTCCAAAGGGCGAGTTGGGCCCCAAAGCATCTTGCTTCCAGCACTTTGGGAAGCTAAGAAACATCTCGCTCTGCACACCTCTCTTACAGCCAACTGGGAACATCTCTTACAAAGGCCTGAGAAATGCAGTTTCTTTGCAGGCCTGATCTGGCTGAAGTAGAACTTCTGCTCTGGGTGTGCTACATTGACCTAGAGACGCAAGGCACAACGTGCAGTCTTCTTTCCAAAGGGCGAGTTGGGCCCCAAAGCATCTTGCTTCCAGCTCTTTGGGAAGCTAAGAAACAACTCGCTCTGCAGAACTCTCTTACAGCCAACCGGGAACATCTCTTGAAAAGGACTGTGAAACGCAGTTTCTTTGCAGGCATGACCTGGCTGAAGTAGAACTGCTGCTCTGTGTGTGCTACATTGCCCTAGAGCTGCAAGGCACAAAGTGCTGTCTTCTTTCCAAATGGCGAGTTGGGCCCCAAAGCATCTTGCTTCCAGCTCTTTGGGAAACTAAGAAACAACTCGCTCTGCAGACCTCTCTTACAGCCAACCAGGAACATCTCTTGAAAAGGACTGTGAAACGCAGTTTCTTTGCAGGCCTGATCTGGCTGAAGTAGCACTTCTGCTCTGGGTGTGCTACATTGCCCTAGAACTGAAAAGCAGAACGTGCAGTCTCCTTTCCAAAGGGCGATTTGGGCACTAAAGCATCTTGCTTCCAGCTCTTTGGGAAGCTAAGAAACAACTCGCACTCCACAGTGCTCTTACAGCCTACCGGGAACATCTCTTACAAAGGCCTGAGATACGCAGTTTCCTTGCAGGCCTGATCTGGCTGAAGTAGAACTTCTGCTGTGGGTGTGCTACATTGCCCTAGAGCTGCAAGGCACAAAGTGCTGTCTTCTTTCCAAAGGGCGAGTTAGGCCCCAAAGCATCTTGCTTCCAGCTCTTTGGGATGCTAAGAAACAACTCGCTCTGCAGACTTCTCTTACAGGCAACCGGGAACATCTCTAACAAAGGCCTGTGAAACGGAGATTCTTTGCAGGCCTGATGAGGCTGAAGTAGAACTTCTGCTGTTGGTGTGCTACATTGTCCTAGAGATGAAAGGCACAACGTGCAGGCTTCTTACCAAAGGGCGAGTTGTTCCCCAAAGCATCTTTCCTCCAGCTCTTTGGGAAGTTCAGATACAACTCGCACAGCACAGTGCTCATACACCCTACCCGGAACATCGCGCAGAAAGGCTTGTGACACGCAGTTTCTTTGCAGGCCTGATCTGGATGAAGTAGAACTTCTGCTCTGCGTGTGCTGCATTGCCCTGGAGCTGCAAGGCACAACGTGCAGTCTTCTTTCCAAACTGTGAGTTATGCCCCAAAGCGTCTTGCTTCCAGCTCTTTGGGAAGCTAAGAAACAACTCGCTCTGCACACCTTTGTTACAGCCAACTGGCACATCTATTACGAAGGACTGTGAGAAGCAGTTTCTTTGCAGGCCTGATCTGGCTGAAGTAGAACTTCTGCTCTGGGTGTGCTACATTGCCCTTGAGATGCAAGGCACAAAGTGCTGTCTTCTTTCCAAAGGGCGAGTTGGGCCCCAAAGCATCTTGCTTCCAGCTCTGTGGGAAGCTAAGAAACAACTCGCTCTTCACAGTGATCTTACAGCCTACCGGAAACTTCTCTTACAAAGGTCTGTGAAACGCAGTTTCTTTGCAGGCCTGATCTGGTTGAAGTAGAACTTCTGCTCTGGGTGTGCGGCATTGCCCTGGAGCTGCAAGGCACAACGTGCAGTCTTCTTTCCAAAGGGCGTGTTGGGCCCCAAAGCATCTTGCTTCCAGCTCTTTGGGAAGCTAAGAAACATCTCGCTCTGCACACCTCTCTTACAGCCAACTGGGAACATCTATTACGAAGGCCTGAAAACGCAGTTTCTTTGCAGGCCTGATCTGGCTGAAGTAGAACTTCTGCTCTGGGTGTGATACATTGCCCTAGAGCCGCAAGGCACAACGTGCAGTCTTCTTTCCAAAGGGCGAGTTGGGCCCCACAGAATCTTGCTTCCAGCTCTTTGGGAAGCTAAGAAACAACTCGCTCGGCACACCTCTCACACAGCCAACCAGGAACATCTCTTACAAAGGCCTGTGAAACGCAGTTTCTTTGCAGGCCTGATCTGGCTGAAGTAGAACTTCTGCTCTGGGTGTGCTACATTGTCCTAGAGATGAAAGGCACAACGTTAAGGCTTCTTACCTAAGGGCGAGTTGGGCCCCAAAGCACCTTGCTTCCAGCTCTTTGGGAAGCTAAGAAACAACTCGCTCTTCACAGTGCTCTTACAGCCTACCGGGAACATCTCTTACAAAGGCCTGTGAAAGGCAGTTTCTTTGCAGGCCTGATCTTGCTGATGTAGAACTTCTGCTCAGGGTGTGCTACATTGCCCCAGAGCTGAAAGGCACAAGGTGCAGTCTTCTTTCCAGAGGGCGAGTTGGGCCCGAAAGCATCTTGCTTCCAGCTCTTTAGGAGCTAAGAAACAACTCGCTCTGCACAGTGCTCTTAGAGCCTACTGTGAACATCTCTTACAAAGGCCTGTGAAACGCAGTTTCTTTGCAGGCCTGATCTGGTTGAAGTAGAACTTCTGCTCTGGGTGTGCTACATTGCCCTAGAGCTGAAAAGCACAACGTGCAGTCTCCTTTCCAAAGGGCGAGTTGGGCCCCAAAGCATCTTGCTTCCAGCTCTTTGGGAAGCTAAGAAACAACTCGCTCGGCACACCTCTCACACAGCCAACCAGGAACATCTCTTACAAAGGCCTGTGAAACGCAGTTTCTTTGCAGGCCTGATCTTGCTGATGTAGAACTTCTGCTCAGGGTGTGCTACATTGCCCCAGAGCTAAAAGGCACAAGGTGCCGTCTTCGTTCCAAGGGCGAATTGGGCCCCAATGCATCTTGCCTCCAGCTCTTTGGGATGCTAAGAACCAACTCGGTCTGCACAGTGCTCTTACAGCCTACCGGGAACATCTCTTACAAAGGCCTGTGAAACGCAGTTTCTTTGCAGGCCTGTTCTGGCTGAATTAGAGCTTTGCTCTGGGTGTGCTACATTGCCCTAGAGCTGAAAGGCACATAGTGCTGTCTTCTTTCCAAAGGGCGAGTTGGGCCCCAAAGCATCTTGCTTCCAGCACTTTGGGAAGCTAAGAAACATCTCGCTCTGCACACCTCTCTTACAGCCAACTGGGAACATCTATTACGAAGGCCTGAAAACGCAGTTTCTTTGCAGGCCTGATCTGGCTGAAGTAGAACTTCTGCTCTGGGTGTGATACATTGCCCTAGAGCCGCAAGGCACAACGTGCAGTCTTCTTTCCAAAGGGCGAGTTGGGCCCCAAAGAATCTTGCTTAAAGCTCTTTGGGAAGCTAAGAAACAACTCGCTCGGCACACCTCTCACACAGCCAACAAGGAACATCTCTTACAAAGGACTGTGAAACGCAGTTTCTTTGCAGGCCTGATCTGGCTGAAGTAGAACTTCTGCTCTGGGTGTGCTACATTGTCCTAGAGCTGAAAAGCACAACGTGCAGTCTCCTTTCCAAAGGGCGAGTTGGGCCCCAAAGCATCTTGCTTCCAGCTCTTTGGGAAGCTAAGAAACAACTCGCTCTGCACACCTCTCTTACAGCCAACGGGGAGCGTCTCTTAAATAGGCCTGTGAAACGCAGTTTCTTTGCAGGCCTGATCTGGCTGAAGTAGAACTTCTGCTCTTGGTGTGCTACATTGCCCTAGAGATGAAAGGCACAGCGTTAAGGCTTCTTACAAAAGGGCGAGTTGGGCCCTAAAGCACCTTGCTTCCAGCTCTTTGGGAAGCTAATAAACAACTCGCTCTTCACAGTGCTCTTACAGCCTACCGGGAACATCTCTTACAAAGGCCTGTGAAACGCAGTTTCTTTGCAGGCCTGATCTTGCTGATGTAGAACTTCTGCTCAGGGTGTGCTACATTGCCCTAGAGCTGAAAGGCACAAGGTGCCGTCTTCTTTCCAAGGGCGAATTGGGCCCCAATGCATCTTGCCTCCAGCTCTTTGGGATGCTAAGAAACAACTCGGTCTGCACAGTGCTCTTACAGCCTACCGGGAACATCTCTTACAAAGGCCTGTGAAACGCAGTTTCTTTGCAGGCCTGTTCTGGCTGAATTAGAGCTTTGCTCTGGGTGTGCTACATTGCCCTAGAGCTGAAAGGCACATAGTGCTGTCTTCTTTCCAAAGGGCGAGTTGGGCCCCAAAGCATCTTGCTTCCAGCACTTTGGGAAGCTAAGAAACATCTCGCTCTGCACACCTCTCTTACAGCCAACTGGGAACATCTCTTACAATGGCCTGAGAAATGCAGTTTCTTTGCAGGCCTGATCTGGCTGAAGTAGAACTTCTGCTCTGGGTGTGCTACATTGACCTAGAGACGCAAGGCACAACGTGCAGTCTTCTTTCCAAAGGGCGAGTTGGGCCCCAAAGCATCTTGCTTCCAGCTCTTTGGGAAGCTAAGAAACAACTCGCTCTGCAGAACTCTCTTACAGCCAACCGGGAACATCTCTTGAAAAGGACTGTGAAACGCAGTTTCTTTGCAGGCATGACCTGGCTGAAGTAGAACTGCTGCTCTGTGTGTGCTACATTGCCCTAGAGCTGCAAGGCACAAAGTGCTGTCTTCTTTCCAAATGGCGAGTTGGGCCCCAAAGCATCTTGCTTCCAGCTCTTTGGGAAACTAAGAAACAACTCGCTCTGCAGACCTCTCTTACAGCCAACCAGGAACATCTCTTGAAAAGGACTGTGAAACGCAGTTTCTTTGCAGGCCTGATCTGGCTGAAGTAGCACTTCTGCTCTGGGTGTGCTACATTGCCCTAGAACTGAAAAGCAGAACGTGCAGTCTCCTTTCCAAAGGGCGATTTGGGCACTAAAGCATCTTGCTTCCAGCTCTTTGGGAAGCTAAGAAACAACTCGCACTCCACAGTGCTCTTACAGCCTACCGGGAACATCTCTTACAAAGGCCTGAGATACGCAGTTTCCTTGCAGGCCTGATCTGGCTGAAGTAGAACTTCTGCTGTGGGTGTGCTACATTGCCCTAGAGCTGCAAGGCACAAAGTGCTGTCTTCTTTCCAAAGGGCGAGTTAGGCCCCAAAGCATCTTGCTTCCAGCTCTTTGGGATGCTAAGAAACAACTCGCTCTGCAGACTTCTCTTACAGGCAACCGGGAACATCTCTAACAAAGGCCTGTGAAACGGAGATTCTTTGCAGGCCTGATGAGGCTGAAGTAGAACTTCTGCTGTTGGTGTGCTACATTGTCCTAGAGATGAAAGGCACAACGTGCAGGCTTCTTACCAAAGGGCGAGTTGTTCCCCAAAGCATCTTTCCTCCAGCTCTTTGGGAAGTTCAGATACAACTCGCACAGCACAGTGCTCATACACCCTACCCGGAACATCGCGCAGAAAGGCTTGTGACACGCAGTTTCTTTGCAGGCCTGATCTGGATGAAGTAGAACTTCTGCTCTGCGTGTGCTGCATTGCCCTGGAGCTGCAAGGCACAACGTGCAGTCTTCTTTCCAAACTGTGAGTTATGCCCCAAAGCGTCTTGCTTCCAGCTCTTTGGGAAGCTAAGAAACAACTCGCTCTGCACACCTTTGTTACAGCCAACTGGCACATCTATTACGAAGGACTGTGAGAAGCAGTTTCTTTGCAGGCCTGATCTGGCTGAAGTAGAACTTCTGCTCTGGGTGTGCTACATTGCCCTTGAGATGCAAGGCACAAAGTGCTGTCTTCTTTCCAAAGGGCGAGTTGGGCCCCAAAGCATCTTGCTTCCAGCTCTGTGGGAAGCTAAGAAACAACTCGCTCTTCACAGTGATCTTACAGCCTACCGGAAACTTCTCTTACAAAGGTCTGTGAAACGCAGTTTCTTTGCAGGCCTGATCTGGTTGAAGTAGAACTTCTGCTCTGGGTGTGCGGCATTGCCCTGGAGCTGCAAGGCACAACGTGCAGTCTTCTTTCCAAAGGGCGTGTTGGGCCCCAAAGCATCTTGCTTCCAGCTCTTTGGGAAGCTAAGAAACATCTCGCTCTGCACACCTCTCTTACAGCCAACTGGGAACATCTATTACGAAGGCCTGAAAACGCAGTTTCTTTGCAGGCCTGATCTGGCTGAAGTAGAACTTCTGCTCTGGGTGTGATACATTGCCCTAGAGCCGCAAGGCACAACGTGCAGTCTTCTTTCCAAAGGGCGAGTTGGGCCCCACAGAATCTTGCTTCCAGCTCTTTGGGAAGCTAAGAAACAACTCGCTCGGCACACCTCTCACACAGCCAACCAGGAACATCTCTTACAAAGGCCTGTGAAACGCAGTTTCTTTGCAGGCCTGATCTGGCTGAAGTAGAACTTCTGCTCTGGGTGTGCTACATTGTCCTAGAGATGAAAGGCACAACGTTAAGGCTTCTTACCTAAGGGCGAGTTGGGCCCCAAAGCACCTTGCTTCCAGCTCTTTGGGAAGCTAAGAAACAACTCGCTCTTCACAGTGCTCTTACAGCCTACCGGGAACATCTCTTACAAAGGCCTGTGAAAGGCAGTTTCTTTGCAGGCCTGATCTTGCTGATGTAGAACTTCTGCTCAGGGTGTGCTACATTGCCCCAGAGCTGAAAGGCACAAGGTGCAGTCTTCTTTCCAGAGGGCGAGTTGGGCCCGAAAGCATCTTGCTTCCAGCTCTTTAGGAGCTAAGAAACAACTCGCTCTGCACAGTGCTCTTAGAGCCTACTGTGAACATCTCTTACAAAGGCCTGTGAAACGCAGTTTCTTTGCAGGCCTGATCTGGTTGAAGTAGAACTTCTGCTCTGGGTGTGCTACATTGCCCTAGAGCTGAAAAGCACAACGTGCAGTCTCCTTTCCAAAGGGCGAGTTGGGCCCCAAAGCATCTTGCTTCCAGCTCTTTGGGAAGCTAAGAAACAACTCGCTCGGCACACCTCTCACACAGCCAACCAGGAACATCTCTTACAAAGGCCTGTGAAACGCAGTTTCTTTGCAGGCCTGATCTTGCTGATGTAGAACTTCTGCTCAGGGTGTGCTACATTGCCCCAGAGCTAAAAGGCACAAGGTGCCGTCTTCGTTCCAAGGGCGAATTGGGCCCCAATGCATCTTGCCTCCAGCTCTTTGGGATGCTAAGAACCAACTCGGTCTGCACAGTGCTCTTACAGCCTACCGGGAACATCTCTTACAAAGGCCTGTGAAACGCAGTTTCTTTGCAGGCCTGTTCTGGCTGAATTAGAGCTTTGCTCTGGGTGTGCTACATTGCCCTAGAGCTGAAAGGCACATAGTGCTGTCTTCTTTCCAAAGGGCGAGTTGGGCCCCAAAGCATCTTGCTTCCAGCACTTTGGGAAGCTAAGAAACATCTCGCTCTGCACACCTCTCTTACAGCCAACTGGGAACATCTATTACGAAGGCCTGAAAACGCAGTTTCTTTGCAGGCCTGATCTGGCTGAAGTAGAACTTCTGCTCTGGGTGTGATACATTGCCCTAGAGCCGCAAGGCACAACGTGCAGTCTTCTTTCCAAAGGGCGAGTTGGGCCCCAAAGAATCTTGCTTAAAGCTCTTTGGGAAGCTAAGAAACAACTCGCTCGGCACACCTCTCACACAGCCAACAAGGAACATCTCTTACAAAGGACTGTGAAACGCAGTTTCTTTGCAGGCCTGATCTGGCTGAAGTAGAACTTCTGCTCTGGGTGTGCTACATTGTCCTAGAGCTGAAAAGCACAACGTGCAGTCTCCTTTCCAAAGGGCGAGTTGGGCCCCAAAGCATCTTGCTTCCAGCTCTTTGGGAAGCTAAGAAACAACTCGCTCTGCACACCTCTCTTACAGCCAACGGGGAGCGTCTCTTAAATAGGCCTGTGAAACGCAGTTTCTTTGCAGGCCTGATCTGGCTGAAGTAGAACTTCTGCTCTTGGTGTGCTACATTGCCCTAGAGATGAAAGGCACAGCGTTAAGGCTTCTTACAAAAGGGCGAGTTGGGCCCTAAAGCACCTTGCTTCCAGCTCTTTGGGAAGCTAATAAACAACTCGCTCTTCACAGTGCTCTTACAGCCTACCGGGAACATCTCTTACAAAGGCCTGTGAAACGCAGTTTCTTTGCAGGCCTGATCTTGCTGATGTAGAACTTCTGCTCAGGGTGTGCTACATTGCCCTAGAGCTGAAAGGCACAAGGTGCCGTCTTCTTTCCAAGGGCGAATTGGGCCCCAATGCATCTTGCCTCCAGCTCTTTGGGATGCTAAGAAACAACTCGGTCTGCACAGTGCTCTTACAGCCTACCGGGAACATCTCTTACAAAGGCCTGTGAAACGCAGTTTCTTTGCAGGCCTGTTCTGGCTGAATTAGAGCTTTGCTCTGGGTGTGCTACATTGCCCTAGAGCTGAAAGGCACATAGTGCTGTCTTCTTTCCAAAGGGCGAGTTGGGCCCCAAAGCATCTTGCTTCCAGCACTTTGGGAAGCTAAGAAACATCTCGCTCTGCACACCTCTCTTACAGCCAACTGGGAACATCTCTTACAATGGCCTGAGAAATGCAGTTTCTTTGCAGGCCTGATCTGGCTGAAGTAGAACTTCTGCTCTGGGTGTGCTACATTGACCTAGAGACGCAAGGCACAACGTGCAGTCTTCTTTCCAAAGGGCGAGTTGGGCCCCAAAGCATCTTGCTTCCAGCTCTTTGGGAAGCTAAGAAACAACTCGCTCTGCAGAACTCTCTTACAGCCAACCGGGAACATCTCTTGAAAAGGACTGTGAAACGCAGTTTCTTTGCAGGCATGACCTGGCTGAAGTAGAACTGCTGCTCTGTGTGTGCTACATTGCCCTAGAGCTGCAAGGCACAAAGTGCTGTCTTCTTTCCAAATGGCGAGTTGGGCCCCAAAGCATCTTGCTTCCAGCTCTTTGGGAAACTAAGAAACAACTCGCTCTGCAGACCTCTCTTACAGCCAACCAGGAACATCTCTTGAAAAGGACTGTGAAACGCAGTTTCTTTGCAGGCCTGATCTGGCTGAAGTAGCACTTCTGCTCTGGGTGTGCTACATTGCCCTAGAACTGAAAAGCAGAACGTGCAGTCTCCTTTCCAAAGGGCGATTTGGGCACTAAAGCATCTTGCTTCCAGCTCTTTGGGAAGCTAAGAAACAACTCGCACTCCACAGTGCTCTTACAGCCTACCGGGAACATCTCTTACAAAGGCCTGAGATACGCAGTTTCCTTGCAGGCCTGATCTGGCTGAAGTAGAACTTCTGCTGTGGGTGTGCTACATTGCCCTAGAGCTGCAAGGCACAAAGTGCTGTCTTCTTTCCAAAGGGCGAGTTAGGCCCCAAAGCATCTTGCTTCCAGCTCTTTGGGATGCTAAGAAACAACTCGCTCTGCAGACTTCTCTTACAGGCAACCGGGAACATCTCTAACAAAGGCCTGTGAAACGGAGATTCTTTGCAGGCCTGATGAGGCTGAAGTAGAACTTCTGCTGTTGGTGTGCTACATTGTCCTAGAGATGAAAGGCACAACGTGCAGGCTTCTTACCAAAGGGCGAGTTGTTCCCCAAAGCATCTTTCCTCCAGCTCTTTGGGAAGTTCAGATACAACTCGCACAGCACAGTGCTCATACACCCTACCCGGAACATCGCGCAGAAAGGCTTGTGACACGCAGTTTCTTTGCAGGCCTGATCTGGATGAAGTAGAACTTCTGCTCTGCGTGTGCTGCATTGCCCTGGAGCTGCAAGGCACAACGTGCAGTCTTCTTTCCAAACTGTGAGTTATGCCCCAAAGCGTCTTGCTTCCAGCTCTTTGGGAAGCTAAGAAACAACTCGCTCTGCACACCTTTGTTACAGCCAACTGGCACATCTATTACGAAGGACTGTGAGAAGCAGTTTCTTTGCAGGCCTGATCTGGCTGAAGTAGAACTTCTGCTCTGGGTGTGCTACATTGCCCTTGAGATGCAAGGCACAAAGTGCTGTCTTCTTTCCAAAGGGCGAGTTGGGCCCCAAAGCATCTTGCTTCCAGCTCTGTGGGAAGCTAAGAAACAACTCGCTCTTCACAGTGATCTTACAGCCTACCGGAAACTTCTCTTACAAAGGTCTGTGAAACGCAGTTTCTTTGCAGGCCTGATCTGGTTGAAGTAGAACTTCTGCTCTGGGTGTGCGGCATTGCCCTGGAGCTGCAAGGCACAACGTGCAGTCTTCTTTCCAAAGGGCGTGTTGGGCCCCAAAGCATCTTGCTTCCAGCTCTTTGGGAAGCTAAGAAACATCTCGCTCTGCACACCTCTCTTACAGCCAACTGGGAACATCTATTACGAAGGACTGAAAACGCAGTTTCTTTGCAGGCCTGATCTGGCTGAAGTAGAACTTCTGCTCTGGGTGTGATACATTGCCCTAGAGCCGCAAGGCACAACGTGCAGTCTTCTTTCCAAAGGGCGAGTTGGGCCCCACAGAATCTTGCTTCCAGCTCTTTGGGAAGCTAAGAAACAACTCGCTCGGCACACCTCTCACACAGCCAACCAGGAACATCTCTTACAAAGGCCTGTGAAACGCAGTTTCTTTGCAGGCCTGATCTGGCTGAAGTAGAACTTCTGCTCTGGGTGTGCTACATTGTCCTAGAGATGAAAGGCACAACGTTAAGGCTTCTTACCTAAGGGCGAGTTGGGCCCCAAAGCACCTTGCTTCCAGCTCTTTGGGAAGCTAAGAAACAACTCGCTCTTCACAGTGCTCTTACAGCCTACCGGGAACATCTCTTACAAAGGCCTGTGAAAGGCAGTTTCTTTGCAGGCCTGATCTTGCTGATGTAGAACTTCTGCTCAGGGTGTGCTACATTGCCCTAGAGGTGAAAGGCACAAGGTGCCGTCTTCTTTCCAAGGGCGAATTGGGCCCCAATGAATCTTGCCTCCAGCTCTTTGGGATGCTAAGAAACAACTCGGTCTGCTCAGTGCTCTTACAGCCTACCGGGAACATATGTTACAAAGGCCTGTGAAACGCAGTTTCTTTGCAGGCCTGTTCTGGCTGAAGTAGAGCTTCTGCTCTGGGTGTGCTACATTGCCCTAGAGCTGCAAGGCACATAGTGCTGTCTTCTTTCCAAAGGGCGAGTTGGGCCCCAAAGCATCTTGCTTCCAGCTCTTTGGGAAGGTAAGAAACAACTCGCTTTTCACAGTGCTCTTACAGCAACCGGGAACATCTCTTACAAAGATCTGTGAAACGCAGTTTCTTTGCAGGCCTGATCTGGCTGAAGTAGAACTTCTGCTCTGGGTGTGCTGAATTGCCCTGGAGCTGCAAGGCACAACGTGCAGTCTTCTTTCCAAAGGGCGAGTTGGGCCCAAAAGCATCTTGCTTCCAGCTCTTTGGGAAGCTAAGAAACAACTCGCTCGGCACAGCCCTCTTACAGCCCACCGGGAACATCTCTTACAAAGGCTTGAGAAACGCAGTTTCTTTGCAGGCCTGATCTGGCTGAAGTAGAACTTCTGCTCTTTGTGTGCTACATTGCCCTAGAGCTGCAAGGCACAACATACAGTCTTCTTTAAAAAGGCCGAGTTGGGCCACAAAGCATCTTCCTTCCAGCTCTTTGGGAAGCTAAGAAACAACTCGCTCTGC